>NW_023596818.1:13006049-13093549 GCF_011947565.3 Pollicipes pollicipes
AGTCTGCTATTATGGGCCAACATTTACCACCAATGACGTCATCGCGACTCCGATGTGACAGCTCGCCGCTGCTCCTGCTCATCGTGCGGATATGGCGCACGCCCGCCTGTCTGGCCCCGTTGCGCTACAACCGCGCTGATTTCGTAGAGATCCGTCCATCCATCCGCGCTCCGGCACATTGCCGTGCGTGTCATGGATATAATTAAGGGCCTTACGATGCTCTCAGCGCGAACACGGCATACTATCTGCGTCGCCGTGCGTGGCACGTATGGCCGTCGGTAGGTCCATTTGGGGAAAGCTCAATCGAGTTTGGTTCGGTGCAGGTATTCCCCACGGAGATGTGGCCAGCACACGTGCAGGTGATGAGCAGACGACGACAAAGAAAATGGGAGTACGGTGGAGAGATCCGCCGAGGCGGACCAGGAAACATAGCGGTGGATGTCACAATCAGAAGACGGATGGAATGGAGACTAACAGGCGATCTGTTCAAGCATGTTTTCAGAGTACCCGATCACCAGCAGTACGTACGCCATTTCTTTTCGGATATACTCTAATAGTTCGTGTCCTGTCTTCGGCTCATTCCTATCTACTCCTCACGCACTTCCTTAGTTAAACGCTGCACATCAGGAAAGCAAGCCCGCGGGCCTCAAATTTGCAGCATCAAAGCCTTAACGGTGCCTGGACTGACTCCCATCAAGCCTCATTTACATCGCATCTGGTCTCCAGCAGCCGTGACCAGGAGTTTAGCGCCTGGTCGCTGCAGCTGGACATGCAATAAACCCCGCTCGGCCTCACGCCGTTACCTAAGCGAAGTGTTGAATAACTACTATTTTTTTTTTAAAGTAGCAGCATGCTTGGAGTAATGTCCTACAGCCTAATGTTTTGCCAACACTCGGAAACGTAGTGCTTCTCTAACGGACTTTGTAAATGGCTTGCCAATTCCGATGTTGCTATTCCCTTTCACTGCCTCACTCCTGACACGCTACACTTTTTGATAGATATTTTAATGCTGACGAGCGTTTGGGAGTAAAGTGTGCCATTAGCGCGCATAAGAAGGCATTTCTGCTTGTCCACATTATGACCTGCCTTTGAAGCCTTGATCGCCTTCACCAGCATGTTCATGTTCATGAAGTTTTTCTGCCCTTTCCACATAATTATTCGCTTTTGAAGCCTTGATCACCGGTTGTGTACTGGTGTATTTCTGCTCTTTCCACATAATACTTTGCTTTTGAAGTCTTGCTCACCGGCTGTATGCTGGTGACATGCAGTCTTTGACGCAGTTTTCAGATCTACACGATTTCCTGGCATCGCACGCCAGGGCTTTGTTTACTCTTTTACAATGTTTATTGACGCTTCTCCCCAGGATATAGTCCCGTGAGTGATTGCCCGCCCAACACCTACAAACTATGACGTCTTCTAATCCCGTGACTGGTATATCGGTGCAATCATAACATCCCGCCCCGCACCCCTGGCCCCCAATTCATATTTCAAGTTCGAAGAGGCCACCTTTGGGAATGAAATGCAGAGTTCAAATTCATACAAATGCAATCCATGCGCTTCGGGAAATGCAGGCTCAAGATCAAAATTTGAAAAAGTTAGGGGGATGGGTAAGACAAAAGCGCCTCAGAAAGTACAGCAAGGAGCTAGGCAGGAGCATACGCTGCTTCTTTTATCCAATATCTTATGACATACAACTAGATTGACAGACGAGTGTTTGCCAGCCGTCCTTTCGAACATCTCTGTCACGCCTTTTCCGTCAGATGCAACACTTGCGTCACGTACCGGCAGACTCTACAGCAGCTTACTGAAGCCAGTAATGACAGAACCATGCCAAAACAGATAGCGGTGGCCACATCTCGCCGCAATGTTCCATAACATCTTTACATCGTACCATTCTCCATCCTTTTCAGATCACGCACGTAAGTATCAGAAATCACGTATCCCGCCAGGGGTGAGGGAATCCGGCAGAGAGCACCGGAGGTGGGGGTGGGGTGCAGGACCTCCGGGCGGACCGCCAGGGGCGGCCGTCGTCGGACGGCAGGCCGACAGCCACGCTCGAACGACGGGACACCACGCCAGCCAACAACAACACCGTCCCTCATCGAGCCGGGCCGAAGGCGGGTCGTTTGCTCGCTGGGCGGCGGCGCGGCGGGCATGACGATGGCTTTGTAATCGCCGCCGGATGTCCCCGGCGGTGAGCTCCGTTGGGGCGGGCGTCATTATGACCTCAGCCTGTGCGGTCACCACTCGGTGCGGTGGTGCGGTCTCACCGCCAAGGTCTGCAGGTGTTCAAATCGTAAGGATTCAACTGAGCTTGGAGCGAGCTTTATTAATTTGGAACGTTTTGGATGACCATTTATAAGGCATGCTGCGCCCATTTCATCGTGGATAAATACTGTCTTCTTGGAAAGACACGTTATATGTCTACTCGAAATGGGCCTCTATTCTATTTTCAGTTCGGTGCCGCTCTTTCTTGGCAATGGGCGTCGTGTAAGCCATCACTTATGTGGTGGCACTGCTAGGAATAACACAATAACAACAACGGAACGAGAGCGACAGCTGTTCACTTTCAGCACACAAATCAATACTGTTTCACGCAAAGTTTATTCTTACGCCAAAACAAAGCCATCGCAGATCTGCGACCATATGACTGCTTATGCTAATCTCCACATATTGTCCTTTCCCGTTTCGGGGAAATCACCCTTCATCACCAGCCTAGCTTTTTGGAAGAAGACAATTGATGCCATTTTCAGGAGATTCTCCAGATTGGAAAGCAAAGCTGCGACCATAATAAAGGCAGCGACGAGGTTTTAAAGCTTTTCAATGTTATTACACTTAGCTCCTAACGAGCCCAAGTAACCTGTAATGCGGGCAAAGTGTAGCTGGCATGAAAGGTGTTAGTGGTCTTCATGTAGCTGATACTAAAACATTGGCTGATGGGACACGACATTTGGAAATCCATACAAATGGCCTTACTCATTACGCAATGGGTCTAAAAATATATCTTTCATGAGTGTTAACGGGACAGAGGCTCATTCAATTCGCGTTCGCGTGGCACTGAAAAAAAGAGCCGGCTTGACAATCAGCCAGCTATGAGTTTGGCCACCCGCGGGCGCGGTTAATAAACTCGATGATCTTGTAAAAATTAGCGCTTCCGACAAATGTGAGCCAGGCAGAGCAAAACCAAAAAAACAAAACAAAAAGAATAAAAAACATTTTAGATAGATGCTAGAACTCACCGAAAATGTCTCTATCCTGGCAGTTGCGTGGCCCGCGCCCGAGAGCCATTGACCGCCTGAACACGTTGACCAACATTTATCAATGCGATTGTTCATTCTGCCCCCAGCCAAACGATTTTGTTTCCTGTTCCCGCGACCCTCGGTCATGAAAATCTGGCCCATTTTTAACTTATCCTGAGCAACGTTTTGCAACAAGAAATTTTGCACTTTTTCAAACTATTTCAATAAGGAAGACCACACTTTGTTCGTGTTGCCATAACGCAAAGCAATTTCGCATGATCAGATATGTTGTACTCAAATGTCCTGCAATACACGTGGCAAAAATGTCAGAAATGGTTTTATTTAAGTTCTCCAATCTGCGTCTAATGCCGATTGATAACGTACTTAAACTAGTGTCGCCTGGTTGCTGATTGAGGGTCAATAACATCAGCATAAAAACTATGACCTCATTTTGCCGAAAAAGTAGCAGCTAAGCGCCTCTCCTGCTCATTAAGCATCTCTTAAAGTAAAAATAGGCATAAAATTATCCCTTTGAACCTCAACAATGCTTTTGTCATCGCATAACCAAACAATTATTTTCGTCTTTCTCATCAGGGACACAACTGCACAATAAGCTATGTTCCCACAGTGTAGGACCAGCTACATCAGGAAACTACATCTCGATTGACGTGGGTTTTTAGCCCCGGACGCACCTCAATTACATCATCACAAGCCTCTTGCAGCCGCCTGAGTATACTGACGTTTGTTTGCTCGTAGTCACTTAGCTGACGGCGTGTTTTGACTGACGCTGTCCTGGCCGTTGCAGAAATACAACGGGTTCAGGCGGATATCAGAACGGCGGGACGGCCTGAGGTCAGATACAGTGACGTCACGAAGGAGAAGCCCATTCGGCTTATGGCCAGGGTGCTTGTCCCCGTCAAAGATCATCCCAAGGTATGTGGCCCCCAAGCAGAGGGCATTAGTTACCAAGCGAAAAGAAAGATGGTGTGCCTACATAAATACAAAGTACGTTTTGACACTAGCATTGTGCTATGAATGCCACTATGATCATTCTAAGTGAATGTCATGTTTTCTATGTTCCTGCAGGAGTTCTGCATGGCAAAAATTTTCAACGCTTTGTCGATCAATGACCTGACAACCAGCAACTGCATGCATGCAGTCATGGTACATTTGTGCTTACTGGACCGGTCCGATATATATGTCACTTCACCTGGTTGAAGGCGAGAATAGAACAGCTGAACGACACCACATCGTCACAGTTAAAGTAATGGGCAGTTGCCTTATTTAAGTCACAAATTTTGGGTCCAATACCTGCCGGTCCAAGGGTATAGTGGACGGAACAAGCTCAACATTTGGGCTCAATTCTCTGTGTTAGAGGAAGTCCTTCCTCGAGAACAAAAGAAGGCGCTAGGACCGAACGGTCACGTCAGTTTTTCGCGGGTCGCGTTTGTTCTCCAGAACTGTTTGGATAATAAGATGGAGCAGGCATATCCCCCAGTTTGGATCATTAGGGTGATGAGGTCGGCGCCCATACAACAAGCTGCGCTTGGCAGGCATATGCCACTCGACGTGCACCGAGTCCTGCTGACAACGCATTGCGACGCATCCCGGGCGATCTACATATGGAGTAGCTTACTGATCGTAAACCTCCCAACAATTCGCCAACATATTCGAAACTGTGGTCGAAGACTCCAGTGGTTACTTAGGGCGGTTGGACACGACATAGCGCCCCATTACAGTCGATCTTGGCCGTAAAGGATACCAAACCACCACGCTGCAAATCGCGCTTAATGTCGGCCATGGAACATTAGTTGATGTCAAGAGAACCACCACACCACGGGAATGCCAGGCTGCTGCCGCATGCAAAGGTCAACTTACATCGATCGTCAATGTGGCGGTTGCAAAAGCAGCATGTCAGGTACGCCCGACTCTCTTCACCAGCCCTGGCTGTCGCAACAGGGAGGTGACACCGAGACTCGCGCTGAATTAGGACAAAAACAGATCGGGCTTTTCACACACTGCGAGGTCTTCAGTCCTGGCAATGTTAGACCTTTAAGCCAATTATGTTTTTCCTAAGGCCTGCCTGACCAGCATGTGGCTCATCAAAGTATTTCTTATGCTCACGCAGTGCGTCCTTGGTTTGGGTTTTGTTAGCAATTCTGTCAGTAGAATTACACCCTTTCTGACCCAAGGTGTCTTCTGACACCCTTTCTGACCCTTTCTGACCCAAGTGATCTCTGCTTTATATTCATGACAGAAGGCATGACCGAGAGGCATAAATACCACGCTTAAGAGACTTAACTTTCCGCATCCGTCCGATAGATTTGACAGTAGTTGGATGCCGTTTGTTCTCCTCTAGTTATCATCCTTACACCAAACTTACGCATCGTGCGCGCACGCAGCATCAGACCTATGCAACCAGGCTGTCCACACACCTTCATCTTTCGGAATCATTTTCCAGAAGTTTAAAGTCCTGTTTTGCCACGCGTGAAGCCATGCGGGCTTGCATGTAGACGGACGTCCGTGCAGCCATTTATGCTGTGCGTTTGAAGCACGCGAACACATATAAACAGGCAGAGAGAGTTGTTTACATGTGTGTGTAGAACGCCACTGACTTTGACTCTTGCATGTTAACAGCCTTATGACACAACCTTAAAATAATTGGCATAACAAAGCCTTTACGGTAAAAATTATCCAGAGATATCCATGTACAGAACGTGGGTGAGAATGGAATAGCGTGCTGCGTCCAAACTAGCAACACCCTAGTCGTTATTCTGATATGGCCCTGACATTGATCTATAGAGGAAGCATATAACTGGTTTCTATTCACGTACGTTGTTCAGGGCATTAGTGATGAGCATTATTCACATAGATAAGACAGAAGCAGTATACTTATTTCCCAGAGAAAAACGAGGAGAATGGAGATATAGTTGGGCCGATATTTCGGCAACATGCCATTATTGAAACAATAGCAGAAGTGGCTATGCGTGTCCACGTGCTTCAAACCCTTCTGCTATTGTTTCGATAAAGGCATGTTGCCGAAATATTAACCCAACGATACCTCCTGGTGTCCAACCATATCTCCTGGTGCCCGGATTTGGACCCAGAGCTTAAGCTGCATGAAGTAACTTTAAAAAACCGAGCAAGGTTTACAGACTGTCTGTTCACTACATGTATCATCAAAACAATATTAAAAATAATCATTCGTACTGGATGATGGTTTCGGTACATGGACTGCGCACTCAGACCTGCCGACCGTTGCAGTTCAATTTCGTGGGGAAGCTGCTGGGTCCGAAGGGAAACTCCCTGAAGCGTCTGCAGGAGGAGACGCTGACCCGCATGGCCATCCTGGGCCGCGGCTCCATGAGGGACAAGGTCAAGGTGAGATTGATGGTCCTCCTGTTTACGCTTTAGTTGAAAGTGTGCAATTACGTGAGACCTGCAGTTTTGTGGCTGCCATTGGTTTTGAAAGGTAAACACTGACGGATCGGCATTGCATTCGCTTTGATCACAACAAGCTTCACAAGTACAGATCAGGTTTTCTCGCCGAAAAGGTGTAACTACACCAGCAATGCTAGGAAGAAAGTCAGGACCAGATAAGCCTCGTCTCCACGCTTTTGATAATATTTTACATTAACCCAATGACAATGCATGATATTAATAGATTTGGTATTATACTTGCCCCCCCCCGCACTTTCTAAAAGTGTCTGAACCATCCAGGTAGAGCCGCAACACAGAAATCAGCATGTAACTCTGCATTGAATGCATTCAATGATGCCCTGTTTGACCCTTGAAGGCAGCCGACCAATTACTCTCCGGGTCATGAATATGTATCTAGATTTGTGAGGGCAGAATACAACAGAAAACAATGGTAGCTTTTCGGAACATAGACCGTCACTTTGTCACACGGCACGGCACTTTGTCAGACAAAAATGCCAAATATATTTTTTTTACTCGACTCCGTACGAAAGGGGATCTAAGGCAGCCTTACTGTCAAACGATGTCATATTTCACTGACGTTTTTTGGCCTTCGAAAATTCATTGATCCACTCAGCGTGACGTGTGTGACTTCAGGCCTTTACTGTCTTTGGTCGAAAGGCTCAGCTCCCTGGCCGTATCCAGCAAAAGCCGTCATTTAGCATAAATGTTTACACACGCACACACACACACACACACACACACACACACACACACACACACACAGAGGTATATATACATATATATATATATATATATATATACATATATATATACATATATATATATATATATATATATATATATATATATATATATATATGCGTATAGCGTAGATAGATAGATGCGATGTAACATAGAGCCACCCGTTACATTCTTATATACAGCAGCAAACAGGTCAGCTGATCGGTTATAGGTAAGCTGCGTAACATAATCTGGGAGCTTGATATGATAGTTAATACATCATAAACAACGACAGACTTTAGGGTGCACCTGAATATCGTTTTACGTGGACTTGGAGACTCCTCCCTTGCCAGGCAAGGTCTAACCTAATCAATCGTGTAGTTTAACCATGCTGGGGTGACCTAGCAATGATGGATGAGTAATTAATTAACACCCACGGCACTCAGCATAAGGCAGTATACCAAACCGTCAGATTGACTACGTGATGGTAATTGCGCTTACAGCTGTACGCCGAGCATTAATGTGCCAAGTTACCTTGTACTTATGATTTATCGCATACCTCACGCCCTTTGTGTTTAATTGTTACCGGGACGTGAAATAGGGCGGTCGTATGCAAATTATGGTAAAACATTTCACAGGAAGGTCACGCACGTAACTAGCATCAGTGTCCGCGGCTTTGATGGCTTTGATGAAAGGCCATGCTGGGTTTGCGCCACGGGTTTGTGGTTTTCAAACCCGTGATATTTCTCCCTCCATGCCAAACTGCCATTAAAACCCTGGCGGCCGCGACAACATGGGACGGATGCTAAAATAAGCAGCCGTGTGCGGCTCGCGGCAGCTGATCGATGCTGTCGTCTGGTCGTAGGGAAGTTTAGCAAAGCGATTGGAGACAGGACGTGCGGAGTACGGAGGCCCATTCCCACCAGACGATGGGCTCAACGGCATCGGCCTGACCTGAGCAATTCAGATGCTTGCGGGTTTTTCCATCAAAAGTTCAGCACGCTGTCTTTCTCTGATATTTGAAGCATTTGAACTGTTGGCACCTACATCGGGTTAAGGAGCGGCGTCTCAACGAACGGGATTCTGAAGGAAGGAACTGCGCTCTTGTCAGAAAGATCTACCCTGAGAAGTAATTGCTTCCATGTTTTTTTCCAAAAAGAACATGCTTCCTTTGATGTTATTTGCGGGTTTTAAAATCACCTCAGCCCACCAAACAGTGCGGGAGTCCGGGGGTGAACGTTACCAAATATGCCGGGAACAGGAGTTTTGCCTTCTTTATTTTCATGCTGCGCCATGCGCCCAATGCCAGTGCTCTGAAATATTTTATTTGCACTTGCATCGCCAGCTAACAATATAGCTCCGGCCATGCTTAGCTGAGCGTCATAAGACAGCACGCACTGTCGACAGACACATGAGTCATTACCTCAGCTTCCAGCTAACGCCACCACCCGCTCTCCCCCGGGGCCAGGAGGAGGAGCTGCGTGTGTCCGGGGGTCCGCGGGCTGCCCACCTGCTGGAGGATCTGCACGTGGAGATCGTGGCGTTCGCCGCTCCCGCCGAGGCGTACGCCAGGGTGTCGTACGCACTGGCTCTGCTTCGCCGGTACCTCATCCCCGACAACAACGACCAGGTGCGTGTGTGACAGACGATGGCCTGGCTGGCGCGACGGACAGAAATAAATGATGATGCGCGAGGGAGGGAAATATGCAAGGAGATAAAAGGAGGAAGAGATAATATAGCCCAACAACAAAATGCCATCGATGATGGTCATTGACAGCAAGAGTGAAATGCCAAGGAAGGTCAATAATTTTAGGCATAAGAGCTTCAAACTCATGATGCTGTAAAGCCAGAATACGAAAACTTTCTTCCTTACATTTTTTAAAGATTTGATCAAAAATTCTGATTGGATGGTTTCTGAGATCAGAGCTGACGTAAAGCAATGCGTGTTGTGTAAGGCCTGATCTCTACCAGGATCGCGCAATTACAGGTCAGAGGTAGAATTTAGTGACGAAAGTTTGACGTGCCGCAACGCTCGACGCAGTCCGTCCTGCCCTTTGCCGTCACTTGGCCTTTAGTGCGGGCGCTGCCACCGATTATAGGCCATACCTGTCACAAGACAACAGCGAGCGTCTAAAGCAACTCGAGCCCATCGCGCCACGGGAGGACAGGTCGGCTGGCAGGTACTCAGACCAGCTGAGCTATCGTGGCGGCAGAAAAGACGGACGGACACATCAAGTATACATTTTTTATAACTGAACAATTTATGTTGATGAATGAAGTAAGCCCTGCACGACAAAAAAAGTTGTTAGGCGTAATTATTTTGATAAAAATCACGACCTAACGTTACACAAATTACCGTGGACACCGATCAGTCAGTCTAGCAGGCAGAAATGATCAAGTTGTTCTTACAACAGGTAGGCAATGCACCCTTGCAGATCACAATCATATCATCGTGGCATGCGCCAGAGAACAGTGTAGTCTACTGGCCGATGGTGCACTAGTTATTGGAGCTGACGGCACTGCACAATGATGATCTTTTCTCGTACCAAATAATGCCCTTGCAGCCAGTGCCATGCAAATGTTCCACAACGTGTCTGCTAGTCCTTGCATGCTTTGCTTCACATGTCTACCCATGTGCTGTAAAGCAAGGCAAGGTACCGTATTAGTAAAGCAGACACTGCATAACGGACGATGGAAACACATGACGAATGTCGCAGAGAAAACTGGAGCTACTGCAGGCGTGCCATTTATGCCAGGAGCTGACACGCCACGGCTGGGCCCACCAGATCCGGCAGGAGCAGATGCGTGAGATGAAGCACCTCGGGCTGAGGGAGGACCGGTCGGAGGTCAGCCCAGCACCGGTCCCCGCCGCGGAGGTCAGGCGGACATCTGTCGATCTGATCGAAGGGGCCGGCAGCGGCTCTTCCGACTTAGAGGGCACCATGGGGCTCACTGAAGACGACTGCAAGGTGGGTCATGTTTGAATATGATGTGTTTGGGGCTGTACTGACGATAGTATTGTCGGCACAGATGCTTAAATACTGCGATTGTGCCACACGAAAAGCGGCCGATTATTCCCTACAACATTTTTTTTTTGATCGATACACATCCGCGATCTGTTATGGAGCGCCGCTTTGTCTGCTATTTATAAGCATCCAATGCGAGGTGACGGTGGTCAAGGAACCGGATACGCATTGCAAATTCCAATCACACAGTCCTTATTGCTCCTTGCACCGCCATACCTGTTTTCAGTGGGGGCTCTCCCGCCACTCCACAATTCCCCACATTTTTCTCGCCAGGACCTTGACCCCGTGGATCTGCGCTGCTACACTTGCAGAGCATTTCGCGTCAGGAGATTCGACGCTGATTCACTCTCCTCGCACCTCAGAGCTCAGAGGGGTCGGACGGCTCCGTGCCGTCGCAGGGCCTGGCCCCACACTCTCCCAGACGGAGCCAGACGAGCCGCGTGCTCAACATACTGGACCGCGCCCGGCTCCTCAACAGCAGGACACCGGCTCTGATCAAAACCAGCGACGACGCCAGCACCGCCAAACGGTCGGTGCCACCGACGGGAGCGCGCGCCCCATATGCAATGCTAATGTATTCCTTTCGTGCAACACGAATTTGGTACCACGCGGAAGCGTCTCAAAATCTTGCATGTAGCGTGAAGCATTTATATTAATGATATACGGAAAGCAGCAGGGGGCCGTTAAGCCCAACCCAGAAACGCTCACCCATGCATACCAAAGTCACGTGAAAGGTCACGCATGGCGCAGCTCTGATCCCTCCCGCCATCTGTATGGATTGCGTAAAGGTCCGCGGACGTGCGTGCCAGTGCGTGGGTGAGGAGCCGTGCGTGAATGCGTACGTGCGCGTCCATTCTGGATGTCGCTTTGCGCTTGCGTATGAATGTGTATGCGTGCATGGTAGTGTGCAAGTTTAGCGCCTTCATGATTTTGTCACGTCACTGCTGTGAGTCATGTTTTCCTGGTTGCTCAAATGGTTCCCAATTAAAACCTGACCATTACAACATTATTTTTCCCTCTAATCCAGCTTTCTGCCCGCAGCTTTTCTGTCGATGGCTCCAGTGACTTCCAGCAAGTTATTTTCGCTGCGGAAGGTACAGACCTCCCTAGGGATTCCATCTTTACAAATGCAATTGTTTTATTCAAAGCCAGGTCATAACTTTGAAAATGATCTGAGAACTGGGATCAAAGCTCCCCATGTTTATTCCAATTTTTGGCATCCATAAAACAACTCACCACTGCTCGTGGCGGTTGATGCCAGCGCCAGATGATGGCGCATTTCTGGTCGTTACTCCGTTCCGCGCATACCGACTCCCATGGGACTACCTCGCGGCTCTGTAGGGCGCCCTTGTGGTGGCAGGTTGTTATCTCCAACATCCATTGAGGAGCTCCCGGGGAGACGGTGTTACGATGGGGGGCAGATATTCGTGCTCAGTGTTGCCTGGGCTCACGAGTGGACAACCGGAATCGACGGTAGCATGGGCAGAGGACAATCGCCCCTGTCGCTTGGCAAACGTAATGTGTCGAATAGGGCGGGTAACACGTGAAAAAGCTGGTAGGATGAGTTTTATAATGTTGTATAAATATGACGTCTAAAAAAGTATGTAGCTTGCCATTTTCATCGATGTTCGCAGTGTTTTTTGACGAGTGTAGTGCTTTATAGTCATAACACCCTCGCCAATTTGACCGTTTCGGTCGCTCGGTTGATGGATGACCTCGTTCCAAGCCTTATGCTTGCTGTGCTGACTGTTGATCGTGGCTAAAAGGTACTGATTCCACTGGTGTTCCAAACGGCCGTGCCGGGCTCCGCCACCGCCGGTGACGCTGACCCTGGCTGTGTTGTCCAGGTGGCGGCGCCGTCCGGTGGCTAGGGCTGGGTTCTCCCCTGACACGGACGCGGCTTCGTCCAGCGCCCTACCTTCTGCCCAAGTGACCGGCCAGCACACCACGCAACTCCCGCTCGAGTCCCACATCTGCTGTCTGGGCGGGCCCCGCCGGCTACCTTCAGGCCAGGTGACCGGTCGACATCACGTGTACTTCGTGCCCGAGTGACGGGTCACCGGTCACTCGGGCAGATCTGGCCGGCCACCCAGCCCAGGTGACCGCTAACAGGTCCCCCCGCACTGGTGACGAGTGACCGGTCTCCGGTCACCTGGGCAGATCTGGCCGGCCGCCCAGCCCAGGTGACCGCTAACAGGTCCCCCTGCACTGGTGACGAGTGACCGGTCACCGGTCACCTGGGCAGATCTGGCCGGCCACCCAGCCCAGGTGACCGCTAACAGGTCCCCCTGCACTGGTGACGAGTGACCGGTCTCCGGTCACCTGGGCAGATCTGGCCGGCCGCCCAGCCCAGGTGACCGCTAACAGGTCCCCCTGCACTGGTGACGAGTGACCGGTCACCGGTCACCTGGGCAGATCTGGCCGGCCGCCCAGCCCAGGTGACCGCTAACAGGTCCCCCTGCACTGGTGACGAGTGACCGGTCTCCACGCCCGGATGACCGGTCCCTCTGCCCCAGTGACCGGCGTCCTGCCCCGGTGACCTATCGACCATCTGGACAGGCCCGACCGGGCCGCCCCTGCTCCGGTGCCCGGTAACCAGTCCTCCAGCCCCGGTGACTTATCGGCCGTCTGGACAGACCCGACCGGGCCGCCCCTGCTCCGGTGTCAAGTGACCGGTCCCCCGGCCCCAGTGACCGGTCCTCCAGCCCGGTGACCCGTTGGTCGTCTGGACAGACCCGGCCGGGCCGCGCCTGCTCCGGTGACAAGTGACCGGTCCTCCAGCCCCGGTGACTTGCTGGCCGTCCGGACAGACCCGGCCGGGCCGCGCCTGATCCGGTGACAAGTGACCGGTCCCCCAGCCCCAGTGACCGGTCCTCCAGCCCGGTGACTTGCTGGCCGTCTGGACAGACCCGGCCGGGCCGCGCCTGCTCCGGTGCCCGGCCAGCTTCGGCTGCAGCCCGGACCGGTGTGCTCAGTTGCCGTCGGCGTTGAAATGTGTGCAACCTCAGCGCCGCCGTGGCTGGAACCCGGCGACCTCGCGGAGCCCGGCCTCAGAACCCGGCGACCTCGCGGAGCCCGGCCTCAGAACCCGGCGACCTTGCGGAGCCCGGGCTCAGAACCCGGCGCACTCGCGGAGCCCGGCCTCAGAACCCGGCGCACTCGCGGAGCCCGGGCTCAGAACCCGGCGCACTCGCGGAGCCCGGCCTCAGAACCCGGCGCACTCGCGGAGGCCCGCCGAGCCGGGATTGCCGTCAGACCAGCGCAGGTTAGATTACAGCAGGTGGTTTAAATAAGGACGAACTCATCTGAGTGCTGCGGGCGGAACTTTGATGTCGCTCGGGAATGCGGACTTTGTGTCTGATCTTGACAAGATTGTTATGAGGGTGATGGTGGTAGGGATGCACACACAACGTTGGTGCATCAGAATATCGTGTTTTCATAGGCAGCAACGCGTATGTAGACAAACTCCGCGGAAAACATCGGGAAACCACTCGTGCTGCCTGCTGAGTCCGTTTCTTCGTCTGCATGCACGGCGATATGAATTGCAAATGCTCAGAATGTTTCGTAGTGAACTTAACTAAGATTATCTCAGTACCAATCTATGAACAAGCAATACGTCCGCGCTCATGTGTAACGGGAAGGCCCAAAATCGAGTGTTGCTTTTCTAGTAAGTCGTCGTAATCTGGGTATATCTACCGCTGTGGAGGGTCGACTCCAGCGAAGCTTTGTGCGCCTCCGACTAATCTTGTGCAATTCGATGGACGCTGCTGAGCACTCGAACTCTATTTCGACAGTTTTATTGTGTATCAGAAAGCACTGTTTGGGAAAGTAGGACATCTAAAATGTTGCCCCCGGTTAGTCTTTTTTAATGATACGTTCATCGTAATATGTTTATCTTTACGTGGAGAGAAAAGCATGCCGTCTTTTTCGTCGATACGGGAACAATCAATAGTCAATTTGAACAAAGCTTCCCATTTATCTATCGCTAAATCGAGACGGTAGCAGAGCGTAAATGTCGTGCGTGTTGATGTTGATGGAAGCATGATGGGCATGCTGACAATGTATCGGCTGAATATACGACTGATAATTGTATATAGCGGTATTATGGAAATGACCTTTTGGCAGTGGAATCTTCATATGAGTCATTCATATTTCAGCGATGGGGCTCTTGGCGTGCTGTTATGTCCCGATGTGTTCTCCATCACGTAATACTTTCGGTATGCCTAATATTACAGTTCCTCTTCTTTAAGGAGTATCGTTTTGAAGAAAACGCTTACTTTTCCTTTGCATTCGTCTCCAAAGCATTTCAAAAGATCTTCAGAATACCGCGTGCTGTGTACGCCACTGGAAAGTTAAAGAAAGTCACCAGAAAGTACGTTGCTTGGGAGTGTGGTCCATCTCCTTGTCATCGTTGCCTGAGTGAGCTGGCCAGTACGGCTCGAGCTTGTCTTGAGGGAAGGCTGTACGTGCAAATATATGCCTGGTTATCAGCAGGATCTCCGCGAGATGGCGCAATAGTAAAAACCCTTATTAGCTGTCGTGAAATCACGGCGATGGTCGGATGGGTATGGATTCCGCGGATTCCGCCTCACGGCGAAGAAATGCCTCATCATATGCCTACATTGGATCGGCACGACTGCTGGGCCGTTGGTCTCGGTACGTCGACCCAACAGCGCCCCTGCCCACGGGGATGTGCACTCTCGTTCGCCAGGAGGCACCCAATGACGTACGATTGTCTTTCAGACACACACGCCGCTGTCGACACTCCCCACACCCAGGCGACAGCACCCAGCCACACTTGTGGCTGGGGTTCATGCCATGCACGTCACCTCCATTCCAGCAGGCGCAGCCAATCAGATCAAGACACACATCGGTAGAACCCAGTTATAATCTGGAGTGACAGAAAGCTCTCACCGAGAATAACCCGGAGTACGAGGGTGTGCGAGAACTCACGCGTACCAGGCGAGAAGGAACGGTGCCGCCCGAGCGCATGCTGGCCGACGGTAAGCTATTGTCCAGAGCCGTCGTTCTCACGGTTCTCATCCTCCTCCCTCGGCCACTGGTATGCGCGATTGAAAAGTTTACAAACAAAATATACCCTGAAGGGGCTCCAAGCCTAAAGTAGAAGGACTTCCGCCGCGCTGCTGAGCAATCTGGCTCTCCAGGCAGTGCAAGTGTAATTAGGAGGCCAAACCAAGGAAGTGACCAAGAAAACCAGGGCTTAATTGAATATCTTAAAAGTAAATACATAACATATGGTGCTGAAAATAAGCCATTATATATATCAGTCAGATAGGCTTGCTTCTGCAGCTTATATAGATGTATATAGCAGCCCATAAAATGCTCTTGAATTTCATCCTGCATGCGAGTTATCAGTACCCAAACACCAAAGCGTAGAATTGATATCAAATGTATTGGTACTCAAAATAAAACATAGACATTGCTCTTAAACGAGATGACATTCACAGAGGTTAGGATTTATAGCCGGAAACTTCATATATCGTATGCTGCCCTTTTATTTTTATCCATACTCCAACTGTAAAGGTAGGCATGCGTGAGGTAGGCTCATCAAGTCCATGATGAGGCTCATCCCCCGTAAGGTTGGGGTCCTCGTCAGATGAGCAAGATTCCATGCCTGCAGAACGGCTGCACAATGTAGTCCTTCACAGCCGGAGTATGAATGAAAAACAGCAGGCGAAAAAATATGCCACAAGAAGTAAGAGCCTGACAAATGTCTAGCGTTTATCACATGATAGCACGCCAGTTCAGTTGATAACATTTCGTGATGATATGATAACATTTCAACAGTTGTTGACATTTTCTTGTTCGGTTCGTTGTTGCTAGTCAGCGACCGACAGCGTGCCGGAGGTCGCTGACCTACAATACCGCGGGCATTCCAGCTCACTTTGCATGTTGCACTGTCCACAAAACTCTTCCATATGTGGCCCTACAATCACCAGCTCATCAATCAGCATAACTAGATGAAGATTCTATCAACCTCGAGGTGGAAACGCACGTACTGTAGAGCTGTCGAGCCTTTGGATGGTATGCCTAGTTGTCAGGAACCCCTCTCCTGACACAGTCGAGCTCACTGAAACTCCGGTCACATTCCGCTGTTTGCGGTTCACCGCCGTCATGCTGCCACGGACGGCTGTTCCGCGAACTGCGAGGCTCCGGAACGGTGGAAGGCTGTTAGCGGTGTGGAGGAGCATTTCGCCCCTCCTGGGAAATCTTCCGAGTGTGGACGGCAAGCGCGTACTGATTATGAGTAGCGGTAACGATATCTCGAGCAACCGTAACTGGCTGGATGCGCGGCACGCGGGAGAGTGTCATGCTCCCTAGATTCGTGGCAACAAATTGCGGACTTATTATCGTAAGGTGCACACATTTGGCTGGCCGTGGGGTGTAGTCGGCGTATGCAGACTGCGTGCAGAGGTCATGCGAGTGCGTTCTTTGGCCGATTTTTCATGAGAAAGCAAAGAACTCACGGCAGTCAAGCAGACATCCTTGTCATAGAAGGGCGATATAGCACGGACGTGATGATTCACTATGATGGAATTATTAAGCAGGCACAGTTCAGTCTACCCACCACCGGGGCCGTCAACAATAAGCTGTGATATCCACGTTAGGCACTCATAACGGAGACACATCTCGGTGCTATCCAGTGCTATTTCGGTGCTAACGGTGCTATCCTTGCCTGCGTCATCAGTGCAGCTCTGATCAGTGGGATCGTGTGAAGAGCACTGTGCTTAAACTGTCTCGACGGAAGTCTGGGCGGACGTCAGGAAAATTGAGATCGTACCTCATGTAGTGGCTTTGAGTGGCTCAATACATAAGGCGGCCACGCAAATGTGTCTTTAACACGCCATCTGGTGACCTTCTCAAGAGTCCTTTTCACGGGTTTAAGTCCATGACTCACCAAATGCGCCTTTGCTCAAGTCTGTTTTTTAATGCCACGGAAATAAAAAAATAGTACCGATGCTTTCCGGGAGGCACATGGTTTGGAGTGCTCAGGCACTGATAATTTCGCGCACAGGAACCGTTTTGGAAGAGCCCGCTTTACCACGTGACATCCTACCTTGATTGTGAAGAACGGTCCAATCGCCCCTCACGACTGCTCCTGGAAATGGACGGCTGCCGGTTCCGTAGCGTCAAGACTGGGGCAGCGAGAGAAGTGGCTCTGCTAAGCAAACAGCGCCACAGCTGGTGACGTAGCATCTCTGAGCTGTTTCGAGCGCGATGCTCGGAAACTCGCTTGCTTACAAGACATTCGATAGAGACATTGATATTGCTCCCAGAATTCATGACCTCATCAACTGCCAGAATAGCAGGATTGTCTCTGCTGTTTTCAGACTTCATGATAACCTAAACTGCTGAGAGAAAAGCAGAACAGCCTCCCCAATTGGCAGAATAGCATGCTACCCCTGGAGGCCGCGGGTGGAATAGCAAAATAGCCCGGCAGCTTACAGAGCAGCAGAAAACTCGCCAGCTGGCCTGATGGCAGAGCTGCTCGTCCGATCGTGGTCTGAGACAGTCTTCACTATCATGCAGTTTTTCATTCGAATGATATCTGAGCACTGACAGCAGCGATAACCACTTCATGGATTTGTTAATGCTAGGTTATGCCCTTTTTGCTACTTGAATTCGTACAACTTCGGATTATTTTTACGCTTAAAAATATCTCAGTCGCCTGGTTGTGAGAGCGATCACCCAGAACAGCCCGATCACTCGTTGGGTATTTCTCATACGTCTGCAGCAAATCTGCGCATACACATACCATTGAGTTATTTAGACACGTACGCAAAATTCCTATCAATACGTGGCTGAAAAACGAGCTTTCTCGTCGGAATCAGATAGCCTGATTTCCAAAAACCGATAATTCCGTTCGCCGAAAATCACTCGCAAACAGAATCCGTGCATTTTCAGTTACCTCACGCACCTGCATGCGGATGTTATTACCCTGCTTTGATGGGTAGGACGTGAGGGGCGTTGCCACGAAATGAAGCAGCGTCAGCCTGCTTGCTTAGTACATTGGTGTATGGAGGACAAAGGGCAGCACCGGGGCTGGGGGAGGCGAGACAGCAAAAACAAAGCAGAGTTATTTTCGCCGTGGGCTGGTGGAAGGCAATGCGCTAATTTTTCAAAACTGAATGCTAGATCTGCATTAAACCTAGCATGTCATGGGTGTCGAGAACTTCGAGACTTCACATAGAGCTTGTCACTGCCTGAGCTGTAGGCGATCGCCGACAAACGTAGTACCTGCCAATCTATGAAAGCCTCCTGGGTAAAAGTTGCACGGCTATTCCTGACAGCACCTTGCTTAGACGACACGCTAAACACATGAAAATTAAAGCCTACGGTGACTAACTTATACAATCATGATAATGTATCTATACATACATACATATATATATATATATATATATATATATATATATATATATACGGACTTGAAACATTTTGCGGTAGCAATAGCACAGTTACCACACAGCTTGGTATGAAATGATGTCGGCTACCGAAACGCACTGCACACAAACGCACCTCGTTTGTTGTTCCGCTTCAACCCATAATTACTATTCCTGCCTCCACTACGTGACTTTTTCGCGTATGATAAGGAAAATAACTTGAAGACCGGTTATTTATTCAGTTGATGACATGATTTACAAACTTAGCAATTAGCATTTTGGTGCATGTTTCTTGGAGCGCTTAACTCGCTTTGGTTTAGGTGCTCCGCACTTGCTCTTGCCACCGCCATGCCTCTTCTTGTGGCCACCACTAGCAGAACGCTTGCGGCGGCGGTGGGGAGTTTCGCCTCCAGAGGAACGTTTCTTGGAACGACGCCTCTTTGGTTTACCTCCGGCGCCGCAACCACCTCCACCGGATTTCGATCGCTTGGAATGCCTTTTCTTGGGCGCACCACTGCTCTTAGACTTGGAGCGACTCTTCCTGCTCTTGGATCGTTTCGGTGTACCGCATCCACCTCCACTCGCCGAGCGCTTCCTGGACCTGCTCCTCGATTTTGATTTCGGCTTCGAGCTCGACTTGGACCGACTCCTCTTGCGCTTTCCGCCTCCTGATGAGCACCCACTTGAAGACCTAGCTTTCTTGCTCCTGGACCTGCTCTTGCGTCGTTTGCCAGAGCTCTTCGCTGACGATCCGCAGGAGCTTGCAGATCGCGAATGCTTCTTGCGTCGTTTGCTTGAGCTCTTCTTAACCGACCCGCATGAGCTTGCTGACCGAGATCGCTTCTTACGTCTCGGAGCTGCTGCTACCTTACTCTTCCTGCGTTTGTGGCCACCGGAAGGTTTGCAGCTGGATTCAGCAAAATAGACATCAGTGCAACCACTACTTTCTTGCATTGGTAGTTTACGAGTACGCACGTACGTCGTCGTAAATGACATAATGGGCAACAATTTTAAACTGCACTATGAATTTCAGGTTTTCTCTTAGCCTCAAGAAATAATACTGGCCACGTAACTTTAAAACCAGGTGACATTTTTTTTAACCCTCGTGCAACGTCACGAGTTTATTGTTGATTTTCGCCACAGGTACTTCTTTTCCACTTGCCGTGCAAATCCTTTAGCTGGATTTCGATTTGGAGCAAATCAAAAGAGGGGCATAGTGCCTGATCGTTATTTCTGTTGTTGGATGGGTTTGATTGCCAGAAATTTGGCCACATGATGGCTCGGTTCTATGTTGGTGATTCTAAAAAGGCATTTGTTTGTTACGATTCGCGTTAGTTCTAAAAACAGCGGTACCTGTTCATCAATAAAAATATTATGCTCCGTTTATAGGCATCTAAGACTGAAGAAGAAGATAAACGAACATCAGTGGGTTCAGTGAACTTTGAACTTTGAGCTTTGACCTATCAAAATCCATGGCAATGATTGCCATACCTTCTATTAAAATTTATTGACTACCGATTCTTCCATTACAGCGGTCAAAGATCTGCACGGAATCAGCATCTACATGCCATTTCACCAACATTATGCACGGTCGCACTTAAATTTCATCTACGTCTCATACGGAACAGTTGGCTGAATGCCACTCGTTCGCCGCTTAGGACATGCAGAGTTCAGACTGTGATGTTAGTGCAGCTGGAGACGATTAGGTGATCTTTCACTAGATTCCAGTGATATTTTCTCATCACCTTCAATTTCTGACAGAACTTAAGAAATTAGATACAGTGGCCATTCCTATGACATTGACCTTGGGTTGCTGCACTTGCCATCTTCATGTACGACGAGGATGTTGGTACTGTATACAATTGACGACATTGCCACTTTATTGGTACACAAGACCTTAAACAATTTTGGTGATTCGGCTTGACCTCAGATGACCTTAATCAACACTGAACCATTGATAGCACACATCAGGCACTTTCTTTATCGTCTTCATGGGATGTATGAATCAAGGTACATTGTTTTCATGATTGGGTCTGAAAATCCGATTACAGCAACGAAATAACATTACAAATGGTCACGAACATTGAAAAGCTCATGACATAACTGAGATCTACCTTCAAAACCCTTAAAAGAAGTTCTGATGTACACAGACCTAGGAATGCATCACATAAAGCCAATTTTCAACATTTTCGTTGCGCAGCGATTTGAGAACTAGGTGATGCATCAGTGCCTTGGCAGTGACAGTGACAGTGACAGTGAAAGTGACATAATATAACTCTGAGGCCTGTCCATATTTTATTTACGATGCGCTGAACAGCAAGAAAGATAAGTTTGAAAACAGCAGGGGTTGCATTAAGATTCTTTACTGGCGGGAGTGGGTCCTGCACCTGCACGGCCTTGCACAGAATGGGTGGTTGAACATGTTTTTCCCGCACTGAAATTTTAAGACATCGCAGAAAGATCGTGATTGGCTTAGCGGGCATGAAAATTAGCAGCAATAATGCGACCGGCAGGCTCGACCATGACCAAAATGTGATCTGATAATCGATAAGCGCTCGTTACGGACCGATCGACAATGGTCGGACGTTGCGGTGCTGATTGCATCAGCCCCTATATCGATAGTGAAGGGAGGCCCAGAGGGATGAGGATTCACACAGCTGGCAGCCAAATGACGGCAGGAAGCACGTATCATGACCGAGGCAAGGCTCCAACTCAGCACAGCCCAAGCTAAGTCATGTGAAAGGGGTAGATGGGCTCAAGCCGATGCAGAACAGGGGGCCATATTTCGACTAAAAGAAGATTCCATCGCTTTGCCAGGGAGTCAGTGTCATGGAGAGCCCGCATACGGCAAGAGGTCCGTACCGTGACTGTAAACCGGCCCCACCCGACGGAGGTAATATGGGTCGTCTATCAAGACCTTTTGAAAACGCTGCGCCTTATCCTGAGATAGCTTTTCTGATACCTAAGGCCTGATATACCTCTGATATCTCTGATACGTATGGCTGTATAGGCTTATTATGTACTTAACATACCTCACAAATATAGTCGCATGACCACCAATACTTCTTATATAGACTTAGGATTTCAAGACGTGCCTCAGTCCTTAGCTTTAGCCTTCAGCGGTGCTTTCTAGTAGCGCCACCTACATCAAATGTTGAAGCTTTGGTGGTTATTTTCAGCATCAGGTGGCTCCAAGGAGACGCCCAAGATTCACACGCAAGAGACCTGCCTACTGGTGTTGTGTGCTGGTTTAGTACTGTACTACAATGGCACGATGCATGCTAACATTGCACGCCGTTCAACCGGCAATTCCTGTCATTGCAGCAAGACCAAGCAACATCTGTAGGCACCTGTGGGTATGCGTCCACGACGGACTGATAACACTCCCCCGCATGACTTGCAACAATATTTGGCAATCGTGTGTGTCAGGTCAGGCGGCGTATCTGAGGAAGATGCAATGAGCCCTGCATTTACTGGAGTGTTCCAAATAAAGCTCTCAGCAAACATGACCGGCCTTCATTAAACCGAAATAGGCATAATAGGAAAATACGGGCCAAATTTGTAAAACACTACTACGACTCAGTTTCACAGCGCGTGGAACTAACCCGGGCAATGTCCGAACTGATGTTTATTAATTGGTAACACAAATTTCAGGTTGGCGTTTGCCTAAGATTGGCTTGTTGGCTTCAAATGGCCGGGGCTATGTCAGAAAAATGCGAAACGAAAACGAACGAAAAATGTGCCAAGTAGCCCAAGATTCAATACTTTAATATCACAAATGTACTTTTTCATGATGCTTTGACCTTCGGTAATATTTGCTTCTATTCGCGTGCTTCCCACCAGATTATTCGAAAAACTGACCACACCAAATGCTCGGCTTTAATGAAAACAAATGCAGGCGTCATCATTAAAATGACGAAAGTCGTATCACTTTGCCCTAATTGGCGACCTCGATACAACCAGCCCGGAGATGCTGGTTCTGCAAGACCAGGCTTCGGTGTTGTCCTCAAATTGCGAACGGTTAGATTAGCTGATTTGAATGGCTTTTGACGTGTTTGAGGGCCTTCTTAGCATTGTTTGATATGCGATCATTCCCGCACGGCGATGCGTCAAGACACGTCGCACGTCATTGGGTTCAAACCAAGTCAACATAAATCATAACGTTACGATAGGTCATTGGCGTGTTTTGCTGCATTCATGCTGCTTTAAAATGGTGAGAGTTATATTTACATGCCATATTTCAAGGCTACATCTACCATACATGACGTTCCAACGGCAAGCTGCGCACCAAGTGTGAATACATAATTGCAAAGACTTGTTTCTCTCTATCTCATGCCTGATTTGCGCAGCATTATCACTGCAGACATGGCGTGCAAGGTTACTACAATTCGGACTAACAGAAGGCATAGTAGGGGCACGTTTTTGGAGTTTTGACACAGTTCAAGCCCAGGCCAAACTTGATAAAGCACTCACGCGACGACATGAGCTATCAATTAGAAAACGCTTTTGATATTGGTTTCCCTGGTAAAGTTTCAATTGCAACATGTGTGACATTAAATAGTTCAGTCAGTGGAACGAACGGTCTGAACTCTCCCAAGCATGGGGAGCTGTGACGTAGGCAGATCCTTCCGGTGACATTAACTCACACAACGCAGACAGACATCGGAAAGACACACTCATAGAGCTAAGGAAAGCAATAACGTAAGCTGTTGAGTGCATTTACGAGGGGCATTATGCACACGATTAGACGGTAGCAATTACCTTATTCCTAGGAGAAAAACCGGGGAAGGGAGATATAGATGCGTCTGCTATTCGTTTCCATAAAGGAATGTCGCCGAAACATCAACGCATCTATATCTCAATTCTCCTGGCTTTCCACGAGGAATAAGGCTATTACTACTGTCTTAGCTGTGAAACGGGCTACAGAGCTGCTTAGAGCTCTTTGGGGCGCTTGTGCCCGCAGCTAAGCCGCACATGACAAATGATCTTCAGTGATCAGGGAGTAAGCAATTATCTGCTGGATTGCGAGCCGGTGATGCCCATTCCGGACACTGCTAGTTTCAGAGACAGGACGGGAGCAGCCAAATTTTTTCGCCCATCACATCAGTAGCATCTGACTACTCCAGGCGTTGAGACCGCTTGATGATTTGAAGATGTTCAAAAGGAGCAGTCATAGCGCTAGTTCAAAGTTGGCGCCAAGTAGGTTTCTCTGCCTGGTACTGCAGCCTTTGTGGAATTTTACACAGATCATGATCTTAGATATTAATGGGTCGTAAAGTATCCTAAACGTAAGCAAGCACGCACGCTAAAGTAACCTAAACGCACGCAGGCGCGCACGTTAAAAGCACACACACACACACACACACACACACACACACACACACACACACACACACACACACACACACACACACACACACACACACACACACACACACACACACACACACACAGACATATATATATATATATATATATATATATATATATATATATATATATATATGTGCACCGGCCAGTCCGGGAGCTTGTTCATAAGGCTAGACACCCATTTGGGCTCCGTCCTGAAGCCCCACATAGCCTGACGTGGCTAATTCCCGCACCTTGGGTCACATCTGCACTTCGCTCTGAAGGCTTCCTAACCCAATCTGTTCTCCTCATCTTGCTCTGAAGACAACCATTTGCTGCGGTGTCGCACAACTGCTCAAAGAAAAGAAAAAAAATCCGAAGACGATTTTGGCCTGTGTAAAGCACAACTTGTAGCATGCCTGCGATTTCCCACGTTTTTAAAACTTTCGGCGCTCTTTACCGACCGTACGACTCGTAGTCCCCAACAGAGCGCTGACCGTCGCCTCCGACGACGCGTCGCACCCGACGGAGGAAGGCACGCAGCGCGCATGCGCTGACAGCGATCGATGGTGGCGCCACTCGGCGCCGGCGGCCCGCGAGTCGCGCCACGATGCTGGCCGCGGCCGCACCGCCGGCATGAGCGCGGCGGTCATGGCGCAGCCGGCGGCCGCGCGGCCCCCGAACGGCGGCCGCTTCGACTTCGACGACGGTGGCACCTACTGCGGCGGCTGGGAGGACGGCAAGGCGCACGGTCACGGCGTCTGTACGGGGCCCAAGGCGCAGGGCGAGTACTCCGGCTCCTGGCACTACGGCTTCGAGGTGTCCGGCGTGTATACGTGGCCCAGGTGAGCGCTCGAGGGACGGCCTGGGCGTGTGTGGAGCGCTAGGTCGCATTGGCGGCGCCTTGACTCCCCAGTGTTTGTCTCGTTCGTCTGGATGGAGCTCGAATGACCGACACAAGCCGGTAAAAACAGCAAAGTACAAAAAGCCCATGTCTGAGGAAAATCTACTTTTCAGGCCCGCGACGAACGTTCTGAAGTGCCGTCTCTGGATATGGGACTCGAGTGGGGGATAACGATAGAAGCATCTGCTGGTCGCAGCACGTGCAGGCTTGATAACCTGACGATGGCTGTGGGTGTGTGTTGAGTGCGCGCGCGGGCTACCGCGGGTGGGCGGGCTGACCGTGTCCTGTCAGATTTGGGTCAGTCAAGGACAGCTGTCATCGATGGGCGGCGTAACTGTCAGCTAGCCTTCGTAGGAAATGTTGCGGTGCTGGTGTGTGAGAATTAACCAATTCCTTCCATCATGAAAAATAGGTGAGATTAGATTGAAGTCCCTTAGGTCCCTATCCCTATTGGGATTAAATTGAAGCCCACCCCACTTTTTCGCGTTTTGAGGCGCCATCTATCGCCTGCTGAGGGGATGATGCTGCGGCTTTGACTCTTCACTTCATTGTGACTTGCGCCTTTATTGACATCTCGGCACCAGCTATTTGCTTCCATCAGTATACGCGTGAAATATCGACACACCTGTGCTGATCCCAGGTTGCGTGCATATTTTCCTGCCGTGCAATGAAAATGCAAGTGTCGCGTAAGTTATGGCACACGAATCATTAACTACAGTTCTCAGAAGTGTCCTGTCACGTGATATTGTTAGTTCCTGGATGGACGTCCACGCCAGCCCTGTGATCCTCGGGGACCCGCCCATGCCATGTCACCTGAAGCCTGTGCACCTGGCCAGGACGGTATGGTTGATCATTGTGTGCCAAACAGCTGGACGACACAACGTGCCTGCCGCCTGATCGGGTCCTGCCAAATCGTGCACGCAGGCGTGGTGTAACATGACATAAGGCGAAGTCTTAATTCACATCGATTGCCTTCAAATTATGTATGTATTTGTATTTGCCTTCAAATTATGTCACGAAGCCAGATAGTTAGCCGAATTATGCTTTTTTAATCCAATTTAAACTTTACCGTGCACTCAGCGTACGTAATATGTTAAAAAAAATCTTGCTCAATGGGGTGCCCCATAATTGTCCTTTGATTTAACAAATCAAATAGCGCAAGCCAAAAAACTCTGCTTGCTTCAGGGCTCGCTTGCTTGCTTTGAGGTATATTTATGAAAACAGGATATGTAACCTGTGGCCTTTTCTGGATTCAGTAGTTGTTCTTACATCATTGTACCACAAAATATGAATATTATAATTACGACCTAGCTAAACAAAATTTTTAGAAGACTTTCATCACCGATGAGTTAAAGACCGACATTGGAGCAATGACGTCCAGGACACTGAGAGAGCGTTACTTTCGAGATGCGGCCAGGAGAGATATAGTCAAGCGGGCCTGTCATTCCACGCCATTTCATGGCGCATCAAAATTTGACGGTGAAATCGCCTTCCAACTGGAGCCACTGTGCTGGAAAAGCGGTGTCAGTGCCCTCGCAGCAAACGGCGACTCCGCAGTAACTGGTCCCAAGGCCGACATCCCAGCGAAACGTTCGGTCGCTTTTCTTTAGATGTGTTATCTCGAGGTATTTCGTGCTTTAGAAACAGCCCTCCACATTCCAGAAAACTTTGCTGTCATTAACAATAAAGTGTCGCATGATATTAGACACGAAACCGATAACCTGAACCCGGAATACAAACGAGACACTTTTTTGCCTTAACTTTATTCATTAGCTGAAAATGTTTGGCGTAAATGCCTGTCGTAAAGCGCTGGCATTCCTAACCGATGACAACCGGGTTTTACCTTACGAGCTGCCCTTTGATTTCATACCATATTTACGTTCCAGATCATACGTTAGAGGCATTTCTCCGCATTGACGGCAGTTACCAATGTTTACAATGCCTGTTAACATATGAACAACAGCGAAATAGCGCATTCAATTCATTTTCGTACTTCACTAAGGCTGGCAAAACTCAGTGCTTAAAGGAAGTGTACCACATTGACATGGGGTTTCGAACTGAAATAGCCATCTTAGAGATCTTTCGGTGCTATTCACAATCCTGCCATTCCTGAGACCGATGCCGATCTATTACCTGAACTACATGCCCACGAAAAGGAGCAAAGTTATATCTGCGAGAGCATTTCAAAGTGACCTTGGCATTCATGCCGTCATAAAACGTCATTCGAATCCGACCATTCTATTCGTGATGCGACAATCAAGGCCAAAACAAATATGATTGTCGAGGCATTCATATCTGGCGTTTGTGAGCGCCATTTCCAGATATGACGGATATCAATTGACTCTCAATCAGTGTTGTGCGAGGCACGATGACATAATTAAATTATGACGCATTGATGAACACATTTACTGAACAGAATATTCCGCCGTCTGGAGCAGTCCTTTTCACTTAAAAAGTACACCAATAGTTGCAAGTGAGTTCGTTTCATCGTATCTGGTTCTTGCTTCAACATCTTCAGCTACAAAATAGTTCATTTAACTTGGCATATGAAGTCGTAACCAATACCTGTGGCTGTAAGACTTACAGTTCAATGTTTATGCCAACACGCAATCACTTCACTCTCAGTTTGAAATCACGTCTGCATGATTTGTCTTGGGCCACAAGAAAAAAGCATGTTAAGCCTCAAGTAGTCCTTTATTCTGGTGATCCTACAGTAGGGAAGAAGAATGTTCATTCTTCGGGTTTAAGCCCTGTTCAATATTTAATGTCGAAACAACAATAACTAAAACGGCTCCGGCAGTATACCGATCCCGCCATCCGGGTGGCCTGTTGACGCTGCCTGATTGTTATCTATGTTCTAAGGCGACTAACAAGCGGATCGTTATCCGAGTGCACGACAAACACAACCCCGATCGATGGCCAGTTACTTTGCTCATAGTCAGTTCTCGTAAAGACGCAGTTTCAGGTATATGCCATCTGGTTTATGCGACCAATGATGCATCGATGATTATGTGGGGCTGGGGGGGGAGGGGGGGGGGGGGGCAAGGGATGGTCTTGAGCTCACGACGATCAGGGCAGCAAGGAGCGGTGTGGATCAGATGCTTCGCACTGACTCCACTTCCCTGTTTCTGAATGTGTAGGACTTCGCGCAACTTCTAAGCCGTCTGGTTGCCAATAGGTTGAAAGGACAGAAACAATTGTGACTCGACTGTATACCATCGACGATGCATCTGTCGCTTTATCTCTATTGCGACCCGAGATAAATGGGCAAGCAATTGCCCCCGCCCGGCAATGCTAGGTTGACGCGGAGCTACCACGCGGGCAAGATCAAAAGTAACCCCTTCGGAGCTTCTGGGGCAATGTGGGAACCGTTCCAAAAACACCCACCCAATCATCAGTATCAGTCAGGTTATCGCATCATGCATTTCCGAGTGAGTATTTTGTCATTGTCGTGTAGCAGAGTTCTAACACAATTAGCAAAGTTTCGCTGGGCGAGTTTTGTCTCTACATGCATTGACTGGTCGTTTCCTTTTTGTTGTAGGTCATTTTGGTTTGATTCGTCGACTACTTTCTCCGTTTGTCAATTAGCGTAAATCAGACTTTTCTAGTTTACACTAAGCCACCAACAGAAGTGATGCAATGTCGACTTGTAGGCGCTAGCACTGAAATGATTCGGGGAGCCCATTCGTGGTAGACGAAGCGCAATAAATGACTCATTTCAAAAAGATGATGTCATAGGTCATACGAATCAGCAGAGCAAAAGAGTAGTTGGCCTTTAAGGTAAAATGAGCTTGGCCTGGCACAACCTTGGCCTGGGATGTCGGTGGCCCAACATACCACTGAACTCGATGTACAGTGATTCAAGGATGACAACACTGGCTCACGAGCGCTGACTAAGCTCGGGATGAAATCGCATGTTTAGCTCGCACTCGCAACCGCCATGTTATAGCCCCAAAATTCGAGTCAATGTGTGACTGTCAACTAAGCTGGTCATCACACGGACCCCTCATGCGAAAAACGGGAATTCTGATTTGCGCCACGAGTGAAGTGAAAATCCTCGTATTTCTTGAGCGATACTCAGGAAGGACCTGTGGACAGAAGCCGACTTTCCCGACAATGAGCTGATTCTCACGACCGACCGATGAGCTGCTGCCGTTGGCGTCTATCATGATAATCCATGATAATCCATGATAATCCAAGACACGTTCTGCCGCTGCTTTGACACCTTTGGTCTGCTCCAGACCTCGCCAGGCCCGACCCAGCCCAGGCCCAGACCCGGCTCGGACAAGGTCCACATCTGGTTCAGACGCAGCCCGGGCCTCATTCAGACCCATGTCTGACCCAGACCTATTTCACACCCGCCCTAGACCCGGTCAATATCAGTCTAGACCTGACCCAGGACGGCCCGTCGAACCGCACTTGACCCAGACCAGGCCTCATCCAGACCCGACTCAGCCCTCGTCCAGACCCGACCCGGGCCTCGTCCAGACCCTGCCCAGGCGGGCCCGTGCGGCGCCGGTCACGGGCCAAGCCCGGGCGCCGCCGCGACGGCCCGCGACCTTGTGCCCCGGCGGTCGATGCGGCCAGGTAGCCCCTCCCCGAGCGCCGCCACCCCCACCGCCGGCGGCGTCGGGCGGCGGCCGACCGCGACGGCGGCCGGGGTGGCGGCATCCGGCGGCACGCTGGGTCGACGCGACGGCCCAAATACCGATGAGGCGACTGAAAAAGCCGGAAGGAGCGGCGAACGCTGACGTTCAGCAGCGATTTGGAGGCGTAAGAATGTGACACGCCGAGGAGGCTGCGCAGGGACAGCTTTAAAGGATATGGGCTGGTTCTGAGCGGTGTTTGCATGCTCGATTTAGGATGTATTTTTATCGAGTAAGAATGTACACCAACTTGACATTTGTGTAGATACATTCCGAACAGGATTTGCCATAGCGAATGAGTAAACGGGCGTGTTCTGGGACGCGTTGATTCACAAACGAACATCGCAGAGGAAATTACGGCAGAAGTGTGGCGCATTCCAACAGGCAGGTATGCAATGTGGTCAATCTATGAACTAAATGGGAGGTTGTTGAAATACGAAAGCTGTGTCACAGGAACAAAAGCTTAAGCTTTCGTTGGCCTGTCTTCAATCGGTATAGTAAAGAACAACAACTAGATAAGTTTTTACTACTTTCCGTCCCAATTTTATCCGATTTTCTCTTAAATTCTAGTAAATTTGAGCTATGAAGGGCGAAATTTTTACACACGCTCGGTTTTTATTAACGTGCTCGCAATTTGAACTTCGTAAGATTTTTCCGCGATGGTTTCCGAGTGGCGCGGCGTAGCCACGCCAAATTTTGTATAGCTGTAGACAACTAAATAACGGATTGTTTGGAATCAATAATTTGGATATACCTTGTAGGGTTCCTGACCTACGACAGGTCAAAGTCAGGCCACATATTCAGCGAAGACGATTTGTAGGGAATCGTTCAATCTGATGCAACAACGGAGTGTTAGGCGAAGGCATACATCTCTGAGAGAGTTTGGTAGGCAACATGGTAACTGAACGAAAAAAATTCCTATCACCTGGGGTGAGGAATGAAGGTCAGACCAAGGTAAAAACCAACCTGCATTATTGTTCGAAAGCTTGCTGTATAGGGTATGTTCTGGTGCTCTTTTCGAATTTATTGGTAACAGGAACCGCATTATGCTTCTTCCATGAACTTCTCAAGGGTTAGAAGAGGTCACTGACCTAAAATGACTCAGGTCAATACGCTGTTTTTATGAGCATTCTGCTCAACGTAGCCTTCCACGTTTATGCAAATGCAAAACTCAAGTGGTCATGCATGGTTTGGGTCAACATGACCTGCTCAGGGTCAAGGAAGGTAATTAACGTTAAGTAAGCACCAGTGAACTTTTGCTTAGAATATATATCTAGGTTCCGCAAGAGCTTTCGACGCCAATCTGGAGTTCGACCATGTTTGTCCTTATATGAATTGAAGCTCATGACTTAGGAACCTCAAATTTCGATGTAAGTAAGTTGACATGCACGCCAACATACCCTGTGAATCAAGTGCTTCTAGCTCTCTTAGTTTCTGATATCTCAGGGGTCAAATTGACCCCCACCCGAGCGAAGGATATTCAACTGGCCACCCGGGCACCTGTTAAAGCTGTGGGTGTGACGTTTAAGTGAGAGCAACGCTCATGGAATCACAATTTGTATAGCACTTATTTGCACGTTGCATGCACCGCAAAACACATACCGAATTTATGCTCATCTAGATCGGAAGAAATGTCTTTTCAACTGCATTAATTTCAGGGCACACTTTACCCAATTGGCGTAGCTGAAAGCAGAAGGAATTAGTGTTTTAGACCGAGCTCACTTAAGCCTCGCACCAGAATGCTCGCACAGAGTCCAGACGCCCGTTTCTGACTCTGTTGCCAGCGAAGTTATTCTGCTCACTATGGCACCAGCTTCGCTCTGACCGCCAACGACAAGCCGAGCGACAGAAATAGCCGGCGTCATCCGACGGCACCGTTGCACACGTCCCGCCCGCGAGACGGTGTAAGCCCTGCAATCCCGTCCGCGAGGCGGTATAAACTCCGCTGTCCCGTCTGCGGGGCGGTGCGAGATCCGCCCTTCTGTCCGCGAGGCGTTGTGAGCTCTACCGTCCCATCCGCGAAGTGGTGTGAGCTCCACAGCCCCGTCCGCGGGGCGGTGCGAGTTCCACAGTCCCGTCCGCGAGGTGGTATTAACTCCGCCGTCCCATCCGCGAGGTGGTGTGAGCTCCGCTGTCCCGTCCGCGGGGCGGTGTGATTTCCACAGTCCCGTCCGCGGGCGGAATGAACTCCGCTGTCCCGTCCGCGGGGCGGTGTGAGCTCCGCTGTCCCGTCCGCGGGGCAGTGTGAGCTCCGCTGTCCCGTCCGCCGGGCGGTGCGAGCTCCGCCGTCCTGCGTAACGGCTCACCACATGCATCGATGCTCAATTGTGGCACGAGAGCAATGACGAAACATGCAAATACTTTGTGTAAGGAAACCAACCTCTGTGGACCTGACGCCACACTGCCATACTGGGAGATTGGGAGATAACCTGCGCGGAGGGACCAACAGCTCTGGCGTGGCGTGCTCAGCCCACTGCGCGGCCCGCTGGGTGGCGTGCTCAGCCCACCACACGGCCCGCTGGGTGGCGTGCTCAGCCCACTGCACGGCCCACTGTGTGGTGTGCTCAGCCCACTGCACGGCCGCTGTGTGGCGTGCTCAGCCAATTGCACGGCCCGGTGTGAAGTGTGCGCAGCCCGCTGCACGGCCCGTTGTGTGGCGTGCTCAGCCCACTGCACGGCCCGCTGCGTGGCGTGCTCAGCCCACTGCACGGCCGCTGTGTGACGTGCTCAGCCCACTGCACGGCCATCTGTGTGGCGTGTTCAGCCCACTGCACGGCCCGCTGCGTGTGCTCAGCCCACTGCACGGCCCGCTGTGTGGCGTGCTCAGCCCATTGCGCTGCCCGTTGCGTGGCGTGCTCAGCCCGGCGTGTTCAGCCCACTGCACGGCCCGCTGTGTGGCGTGTTCAGCCCACTGCACGGCCCGTTGGGTAGCGTGCTCAGCCCATTGCACGGCCCGCTGTGTGGCGTGTTAAGCCCACTACACGGCCAGCTGTGCCGATTGCTCAGCCCGCTGCATGGCCCGCTGTGGACACCCGTTTCTGGGAGTCTGGCACGAGCGCGACTCCACATTCCAGCGCATCCGAGCGCGCCGCGCCCACAGCTGAAAGGCATACTTGGTGCTGACCTGAACGCCAGACCTCGAGTAGGTTCAGGAGGGCTGCTCCACCTCTAGTCCCACCGGATGCTTGTTTTTTTGTGTTAATTCTAGTAGTGTCCTTGGGATGCGAATAGATACCTTTGCAAGCAAGCCAATGTGTGAGAGGATGCACAACAATTTATTATAAACACAACTGTGTAACAAATTAATGCTAAACGCGTCGAGGAGATTTTTGTGCGGGCCTCCTACACCCCACCTAACACCTCACCTAATCTGCAGCCTCTGCCTCTTAAAAACTGATGCTGTAAGTCAATGCCACTTTTTCTGTGCCTTGACTTAATTTCCGAGAACAATGGTCTTTTTTCTATGCAGGTACCTATTTAGACAAACCTTTTTCATTTCAAGGGCCTATTTTGTTTGAATTAATGCTCACGTCATAGGTCAAACTTGTGCACCACATGCAACTATCCACGGCCGCTTTCACCTACAGCGCGTACGCACGGCCTGAGACGCGCATGCAGCCTGGTGCTTGTCGTGTCGACGAACAAGGTTACCTGACATTCAAAAAGTGCAAACAAGGACGATCACCACATGGTGTCCGTCATTACCAGGCGATGCACCGGCCGCGTTCGCCGCCGCGGGGAGCCGGAGCTGCCCAGCTCTGCCTCCACCGCGGGTGTCGCAGCGCGCTCCTCCTCCTCCAGGGTCACTCTGTTGTCCGTCATTACCACGCGCGGGACGCGTTCGCCGCCCCAGGGAGCCTGAGCTGCCGAGCTCTCCCGGCGCCGCGGGTGTCGCAGCGAGCTCGCCCTCCCCTACCGGTGCCACTCTGGTGTCCGTCATTACCACGCGTTGCAGCGGCCGCGCCTGCCGCCCCGGGGAGCCGGAACCGCCGAGCCCCGCCGGCGCCGCGGGTGTCGCAGCGAGCCCACCCCTCCCCCTGCCGGTGTCACTGGCGTGGTGCAATGCGGTGTGGCCAGCCCCAATCAAGGCAGGAAGCCAGCCGATGTCCGGGCGGAGAGCAGACCAGGCGTCGCGAGGCCTCTGGCGCCGCGGCACGGACTGGACGCCACTCTACTGGGACAGGGGACACTGCAGACACGGTCTGCACGGCTGGCCGGGCCCCAGCTGGTGGGGCTGCCGCCATCAGCCAGGCGGCCGTTTCTGCACCGGCGGGGCGCGCCACGTGGACATCCGGGAAACTCTAAACGCGACAATGTTGGGGAAACTGTCTCAGGTAGAGCTTATGTGTGGAGGCGGTACTGTGCGTTCATGCCAACATGAAAACAGTATTTATTCAGTCAGAACAAATCAAACACAACGTTGTAGATTTCGGTAATACAATTTATCGTAGGGAACTTTTGATAGGATGCTTGGATGTGGTTTCAAGAGGAGAAAGTGAAGGCAGAGAGATTATGGGCTTGTCAAAGTAATAGTTTTGCCATTAAAATCCGTGAAAAAATACAACATGGTCTAATACTAAGTATTCCAATTTACGTCACGACGTATTTTTGCCACAATTTTTGTAACGACCATCACCCATGCATAGGCGACGGAACTGCCCCTCAAATCTTCCCAGCGATACACAGAACCGTGCATTAATACCAAACAACATAACAAAAAAAGCTGCGGCACTCCCTGTTAATAGGTGGAATATGCATAAAAGGCTCAAAAAGCTGGTCATAATCAGCGCTAGACATGCTTAAATAACACAATAAAACGCTGAAAGTAGACACCGCTGAAGCTAGCGATTGCTGCCCGCTAAACGAACCCAGGGGGCTCGCTTGCACTAGCCATATTAGTAGTTCCAGTGGCGCACGCGTACAGGTGAACGTGACGGGGGCAACTGGTCGTCGCTAGTAACGAAACATAAATCACTCTCTGCTGGGAGCTTTCATTGCGCAGGTATTCTGCCTTATCATGCCTCATGAACGATGAGTGCTCATGCGTATAATTTCAAAATGACGGCGTCTTGGCTGTGTTGGGCCCAGAGGTATCAATCAGCGGCCCGTGACTGGTCTGCGCCCGCCTTGCGCGCTACTGGGCAGAGGCATTGTCATATATGGACCGCAATCAGCCATGCGTGCAATCACTGTAGAAATTGGCGTTGGCCTTCCGTAGGACGAATCCTTCCATTCATGTTTGGACGTGTTGCCATCTTGGACAGCGAAGCCGGGGAGAGTGGGTCATCTTCTGTGGCCGACGAGGGCCGCGACGTCCCATTGTCACGGGCCTTGTTGGCGTTGTCTGAGCACCCGCAGTCGCGCTGTGACTCTCGGCCCGAGAGGATCACAGCGTGACCCTCGGGCCATGGCCCTCAGCCATGAGTCCGGCACGGTCGACGACCGGTCTCAGGATCTGTATTGCATCTCGGTACTATGATGTTTAACTCCTTCTAGTTGCGGAATTGTATTATGTAAATAAAGCAGGTGCAATGCGTCTCTGGTCAAACGACGACCAAAAAGCCCTGCCAAACAGGATATGTCCTGTTGTGCCCCGCCGAACAGGATAGCCCTGCCTACATGATAGCCGCGCTTATATAATTACTCTGCAATCATATCGTCAATGGTTTGATTCACGTCCGAGCGAAACTCTGGAGTCATATCATCAGCCGTTTGATCCGTGCCTGAGCAGTGCGCTTATTCTGCATTCTGCCGGACTGACGCCACATCGAGCATGCATAATTATATTGCAGGATAATCTCACTTGTGTCGATGAACATTTCAGCAACCATTGCAACGTAAATCAGGTAAGTGCAGAACTCTCTTGCAACAGGAAGGCTCGTACTTGTCTCTGTTTTTACAGGTATTGTGATCACGAATCGCCACTGAGGCCATCGTTAAGTATATATATATATATATATATATATATATATATATATATATATAAAGTATATCGGTGATACATGGATTACTAATAGGCTTTACGTGCTTGTCAAGGCCCTTGCGATTGGTGACGCCGTTGGTAATATTTAGGCAAGCTACATATTGTATTGTTTATTGCCTCCACTAACAGCGTCGGCTGCTGCGTGCGTCGCAGATCACTCATCTGTTTAGTAAGCAGCAGCAGATTCCCTCATGATTAGGTTCTTGTCATCCCTGTGTAGACGCCACCATCTCACTCCTGTGTTTACGAAAATAAACTGTTTACAGTCTCGCCTTAAGCTGTAAGCCTTGAACTGTAAACTTCCCGTCCTGAACTAAAAACTTTTCGTCTTGAACTGTGAACTCTTTCGTTTCGAACTGCAAACCTGTCCACTTAATATTTCAACATGACATCGGAAAAATAAGTAGCATCACACCGAGCTACGATGATCACATTTGTCAACTGTTCCTACTCACGTACGTTTTCTTCCGGGATGAATTTTTGGAAGGACGGGAAAAAAACAGATAAAAGCAGATATGCCGAAAACAACGTGGGTCAGAGAGACCATGCTTAGTTTGCTGTATTAACCATGAATAAAGCTTTCCTGTTTTCAGGAGGTGCAGCTGCATCGTAATTCTAACGCGTATCCTCATACCATCACAGCCGAACGCGAAGGACAAATGCGATGTCATATTGTGACAGTAGGTTGGCGTTCCCCGGGGCTTTGCTTTGCTACTGCTTGTTTCATCTGCATTTTTGACTTGCTAGAACAAATACCCATTTTTTTTTGTAGGGCCAATTCCATGAATGACAAATAATTTGCAGCTCGGGTCGCTGCAGCATATACGAGTGGATTTGCTGAGAAACTGTTCATGTGAGAAATAATGAACATTTACCCAATAATCTTTTTAGACTGCGGTTTCATAACTTAGTTTTCCAAGTTTAAACGTCGACGTTAAGTTTATATCCCTGGTACAATGCCAGACGACGCGTTGATATATGCTGGCGTGCTAGTGTATGTTCAGATGTAGATGTATGATGGCGTGCTGGTGTATGTTTAGATGTGGATGTATGCTGGCGTGCTGGTGTATGTTCAGATGTGGATGTATGCTGGAGTGCTGGTGTATGTTCAGATGTGGATGTACGTTGGCGTGCTGGTATATGTTCAAATGCTGATGCATGCTGGCGTGCTAGTGCATGTTCTGGTGTATGTTCAGATGGTGGCATTAATATTTAGATGGTGTGTCGTGTCGTTTGGGTGCAGATCGCAGATACACCCACTGTACGGATAACATCTCAACGTATTTCGTCATCTTGTCTGGCAAGAGTAATGTCGGGGTGTCAAACATCGTTTGGGCTTTGGGCAGGATGCCAAGCTATGGTTGGCTGCCATCATCTTTTATTCGTTGCGAGACCACAGGCAAATCGACAATGTTCACTCTACATCGATTGTTTTGTCATGAGATCTAAAAAGGCTGCTGTCAACTGAGAAACCTGTGGTATTAAAACTCATAGGCCTCGCCACGCACATGTAATGTCCGTTAGTCAATGCATGACCTAGATGACTAACCAAGGCTGCATTTGTAAGTCTAGGCTATTCCACTTAAGCAATCTACATCATACTGATGAGAGATTGCACGCGATCATAAGGAGCTCAGTTCAAATCGCATTCTGACATCTACGCCTTTCAGCTCACATTGAAAGGTCGACCCCTTTGTGAGCTGTCTTTACCGGAGGCTTGGAGATTATTTCCGTCGCGGACTTCCGGCCTTTTCAGGGCACTACGTTGTGCTGTCAAGAACTATTCGTAAAAGGGTTCTGCTTCGCGGATTAAGCGGCTGGCCACTCCCTCAGCTTCAGAATACATGTGATGTGGCTGCATGATAGACGCGTTGTTATCTTGCGCCCTCTTGATGTTGAGTTGCGCTCATGCGTTCGTCAGTTCGGCATCGCGAGGGAGTTTTCGCCAACCACGACAGCTGGAGGTAAGCACCGTCGTGACAACTCCAGAATCTGTCCCGTTGGATTGCACAGGTTTGAAGTTAAATCGACAATCCTGGTTGTTGACATCTTGAAAACATCATGTTGGTATATGTGGTACGACTGATGACGTCACAGGCGAAATAAATTATGGGAAAAATTATCGAAATCGTCCAATCAACGAGCGTGTTCTTATGTTGTACTCAAACCCCAGAGGTCTGGTCCGATCAGAACCAAGTCAGGTCAAGGTTAATTCAGATAGATTCCAGTGAAAATAAAGCTGTCTGAAATTAAGCCAAGGGTAGACCGGCCATTGCAGCAGAATTTCTGCTATTTCACGTCACACAACCAACGTCAACATGATGGCACGGCGATGGCTGTTGCTTCGTGAAAGGTGTTGGTTTTTCCCACGCACTCCTCACAAATGCGTGACCAAACCAATTTGGCTTCGGGGTTTATAACTGACCGCACGTGACCTTCATCTATGACCTGCTGAGATGTCTTGCCCTATGGCGGCTCCGACTATCACACCACCGAACTAGCTGATGAATTACATCAAAACAGGCCAACAAGACAGAAACTTATCATTGCTGTATGTGGAGGAGGCGCAATGGAAAGCTCCTAGGATTGCCAGGTCTGAGGACGGCTTCGATTCTGGTCTTCATGTTGCTAAGCACCGCTCACACACGACAGGACAGGCATACGAAAGGTAAAGGCGGTATCATACCGCACGACAATTTTCTGTTTTTATAATATACCAGTGAGACGCCCTTTCCGACGTGAAACGAGTGAGGTGATACTAGACGTGACTGTTATCACCTGGCGGAGCGGGTGATCAGCGGGCAAAGACGGGTGTATTCATGGTTTGCGTGTGCATGATTGTACAATTATAATAATAATTGTACGCGTCGACCAGTTATGCTGACACAATTGTTCGTTCCCTTCTCCGTCAGTGTTATATGATCTCATGCCGCTGCGCCGCCTGACCGCAGAGATTTCACGCGGTTTCCGATGCGGGTTCTTCAGTATTTGCGTGACTTAAACATCTTCCGTTTCCCTTGTCAGTCAAATAGACAGATGGAAGAATGGTTACAACGCAGCATTGAATGAATACGTCGCCTGATCGCAAAGCCGGTATTTGAACGCCTTGAACACACCACATCGTAGCTTGTACAGAATTTTGAGACTTGTCGCTGGAAGATTTACGGCGGGTCGATCAGTGGCTGCAAGATAGAAACCACAGATAAAGCGTGCCTGGTTGTGCCGCCATGGTTAGACAGCTGAAATACCAGATGTACCGTTACTTAACAGTAAGACTCGCATGACATGCTTCGTATAGTTTGTACTTGTAATTATGCTTTGTCGGATGTAAGGCCTGAAAATAAGCCACCTCATGAATATATGAGCAATACAGTTCACATGTCGTTGACTAAGCGCGAGCCAGAAGGTTACGCAAATACGAAATAACATTTTTGAAAATTAGAGTGTGATTTTTTAGAGCGCATGCTGCTGAGACTGACATCTCCTAATACACGTTCAATTTGAATCAGTAATGGCTGTTCCTGACTAGTGTCTGAAATTGGTATATGCCTGCTTGTTACCTCTGTCCTTTCCAGTTTAAGTTGAATCATGACTACTTTCTCAATTACGAAACGCGTGTTAAGTGCATCTATTGACGTGTAAATTTTTTGATTGAATGGTTTCGCCAGTTTTCCATACGACTACAAAAAGAATATGATTACGTCATCGGTCAATACGATTGTGTGTAGCCGGTCATTAAATTATTAATTGATTTGTTGCTCTGGATTGTTTTAGCCTGCTGCTTGATTGCTCATCATGTAATATATAAACATAATGACCCAGCTGTTCCGAAAAAAACACGGACGTTATAAGCAACAACTATTTACAACGAGCTCATAGTTAAACACGTCGAATATTCCAAGGGGAAGGAAATTCATCCACGCCCAAATTTAGTGGTATAGCTGTCTACACCAGAAGATGGGAGCTTAATCCAGTGAGAATGCATTCCAAGCATCCTTGGGGCTCCAACAGGAATTTTGAGGATTATTTTATGTGATCCCTTTCATGGTCACCAAGTGTCTAATGTTAGAAATGCAGTTACTGGGACCCCAGATCCAGCAAGGTATGCAAAGCACCACTGACACTTCAAGCTTTGAGGCTGAAATAATATGGAACATGCACGCGGGGTAGCACATGACGTGGCACACGTGTTATCGTTTGGATTTTTGAAATATAGGCCCCCATTCCACCACCAACTGCCACACCGCAGTTAGTGGAACAAAACATTCCCCATCAACTTCGAGGTGGATGATCTACGGTCACCACCGTCATTATGTTGTCATTATACGCCGTATCACCGTAATTATCATTAATACATCACCGTCAACAAGAACTGGCGGGCTCGACACAGGCCGGGTCCATGCACAAACGTCGACAAAAGCTGCACCCTGTGCCGCCCTGTCCTGTTTAGTAGACGGGCAGTGCCGCTTACGATACGCGATTGGACGCTATCATGCTATGACGCTGAGACAGCTGATTGTCCGAATGCTGTCAATCTGGCAACAGGCCGCTCAGTGCAATTGCATGAAATATTTTGCGGAGAAGGCGAATATTTGTGAAAGAAGCCAAGTTATTTTATATAGCTGAACTGGCAGGTATCAGATGTTTTCAAGAAGTGAACTAGATTTTATTCGGATTGGAATGTTACGCATGTGACTTCAGGCACCGTTCCTGCTAATGATGTTTCCTGCGTTCAACGAAATGTGAATCCCAGCCTTGAGAAGAAAGCAATAGTGATGGAAAAAGCTGTTTTGTATGCTGGTTTTCGTTTTAACATTAAATTTGTTACCTAAATGACAATGTTTTTCTCGCAGTTACACTTTATTTCCGGTTCTACTTTTGGCAGCATTGGAGCTGTTGAGCTAGCGATTTGTGTGAGGAAAGTAAATTTGCTATTTTCTTAAGGATGATCCTTGCCCCAGACTTAGTCATGGTGGCCACCCTGCTGTTTTTCAGAATCAAGTGGACAAAGAGATGGGTACTCGTGTTGGTCCAATATATTTTTCGGGCACATCGAACTTTGTATTTTGAGATCCACTGAATTGTTCACCGGACCAATATAAAAGCATACATTAGCATCAACATATTTAGTCGTTATTTCAGTGAATGAAGTGCTCTGGAAAAGAAAAAAAATCAGCTCCCAAATGCGAATGCCGCATTGCCCAAAAACGCTAACTTAAACAAGGATTTTCTTTAAAACAAAGTAGAACAGGGGGTTTGCCAGAAGTTGTGCGTCATCGATACTTATAAAAACCGTAGGTCCAAATAAGGGTACACTAACGCCCAAGAATATTGGGTAAATAGCGTTGGGCAGTCAAGTTTAACAAGTCACGTGGCATGTTACCAACGCAATTTTGTCTTGGCACATAGTAGATGGTGACTCTTCGCCGGCCTTGCTCCTGCGGTTGTTTGATATGTTGATGGCATATGCAAGCTGGCCACTCAAATTCCACATATTTGCCACCATTTGCTAAATTTTGATAGCGTGTCCTTCGTAACAATGCTTTGGATCATCAGGCTTTGAAAACAATGTCCACAGGTTTCTTTCGGTGCCGCTCGTAGACGGCCTGCTTTGGTCCAGGGACCACTCGAGGCACGTCGAGCCCTGAACTAGGCACAGCCCCAAACATTGCATCTCTCGCCTGTAGTCTTCCAATGCCACCGAGCAAGCATGGGACTGATGGCCGGTGACACTCGCGACATCACAGCTCCGTGATTTGACTTGGCATCAAAGTGACTTTAAGGCCAGACTGTATCAAATTGATTGCGTGATGTCTGCTCACAGCTTAGTGGACGCACGTTTATGTTTTTATAGTTATTCCAATATTTATGCGACAGGCACACGATTATTTGCGTGCGCAACTTCGTCGATTGCGTTACACCACCCACAAACGTTTCTATTGTCCTATAACTGGCACCCGAAGGAGGCGAAGATGTCACCGCAAGATGTCACCGCATGCTTCCCTGGCGGACCAAATCGACAACGGCCGCTAACATCTCCCGGCGCACCAAATACCCGCCGGTCTGGCAGCACCGCCGCCCGCGACAAACTATCCGCACCGCCAGAGCTTCCGGCCGTCGGTAACGTTAGACATCACGTGACGCGCGGCGCGGTCCGCGGGCGACACCACGTGACCGGCCCGGGGCGACCGGCGGTGACCCTGAGACTGGCCCTGGGGCGAATTCCGGGCATTCGCGTCGGCGGTTGGCCGGCGACCAGCGGTCTCGGTCTGGGAGCGCGCCGACCGCCGACCGCGCGCGGGCAAGCGTGTTCGCGGTCTGCTGACGGCGCTCACGGTGCGCTGGTGCGGCGGGCGAGCGTGTTCGCGGTCTGCTGACGGCGCTCACGGTGCGCCGGTGCGGCGGGCGAGCGTGTTCGCGGTCTGCTGACGGCGCTCACGGTGCGCCGGTGCGGCGGACGAGCGTGTTCGCGGTTTTGCTGACAGGTGCTCGCAGCGCACTGCCGGAGGCTTCTGCAGTCTGCTGGGTTGCCAGCCAGCTGTGCCAAGGCTAGTAAATGCCTGGGGTGCGGCCGCTCGATTGAGCGCATGTATTGTGTAAAAGGATGGACCTTATGTAAAATTAAAATCTTGTCAAATTTATCATCACACTCGGTGTTTGTACCCATTGGCATTCGGCGTAAGAGGAGAACTGGGTGTAAAACTGACGGTACCTGAATGGTTGAGTTCAAGAACTGATGCAGAAGACCGTTTCTGAAATAGTTCTGGCATGTCGCGTGTTTGTGAGCTATCGATCGCGCTATCGGACATCTTTGCAGGCCAATCAGCAGACATTATAGCCGACCATATTGCGATACGGTGTTGATTAATTAGATCGTGGTTCATTGAAAGAGATTGACTTCCACAATATTCTATCATGACTTTAGTCAAGTCGTGACGTAAAACATTCAGGTATATCAACAAAAGCAAAAGTTTTGACACAACTTTTTATTGCATGTAGTGTAGAACGCAGTTACTAATATTTCAAGGATTTTACTGAAATATATTTATAAGAGAATTCTTAATATTGCAATTTGTACGGCTGATACAAACAATACGTAAAAATACACATTCATGCGTCATGTCATTCGAACGCGTGGAAAAATACGTTGTGCAAATTATCACCATTTCGCTGCCAAAATGTTGCATGCGGATTCATGTTAGAAGCAGTTTATAACGCGTAGAAATGCCGCCGATGCAAGATAACGCCAATGGGTACTAGTCACCTCTGATGAACTGCTCGCTGAGAAATGGCATTGGAACATTGGACACAAAGTTGCAACTCCGGCAGCAGTACAAACCTCATGGCCAACTATGTCGCGTCATGGTCAGCCACGTCGCGCGGCAACAGCTCAGGTCGCGTGAGTTATGTGCGTGATTTTCCGGTTTCGGAATGCCAACGCTCGTCGTAACGATGGATAGTTATAAGTTTTCTTGTCATCTGCCGGCGATACTGCTGGTTTTCAAGGCATGCTTTTAAAGCGCGGTCGTGAACACCGTATGTGGACGCGAAAAGCAATTATAAATGCAGTGGGTTGAGACACGGTTCCATGGTAAACAGTGACACGGAAACCTGAAAGCTTTCCAGCCCCTGTTCTGTGGCATGTTTATTCCCAGAAGGCCCTGCATGTGTCAGTGGAGGCGAGTCGCGAACAACGGAGTTTTCGATATTCGTTTGTCCACTCTGACTAAGGCTTGGCGAATGCCATCATTCGTGATCAGTCCAACGTTTCCTCGTTGTTAGTGTGAGTCGTCGCCACATGGGCGGGGTCCGTGGTTGTCGGCAGAAGACGCTCTCGTGCAGTTAACTGTGCACAATGCAACATCATGCAATACGTCAAAACCGAAGGGCACAAGATCTCCCCTACGCTCAGGGAGGCGTGTTTCCCTAGTCCCAATACAGCAGCTGCCGTAAACATTATGACGACTTCGTTCGCATGCATCGTGTGTTCGCAATGGCTGGGACGCCTGTGTTTTCGAGAAAGACAGCTGTTCCTTGACCAAATGACTGTGGTGATCTCGAGCCATCGAATGCAAATACAGCGTATGCTTTGTTATGTACAAGCAAATAAAACTGTCTTAATGGAATGGTGCCTGCTAGACCAGGAACAAGCCAAAAAGCACAAAAAACAAAACGTCACCAAATGTAGGCATACCTGTGCACATTGATGACCAGAATAAGCTAGGTCGTAATCTGGTCATAAAACGCATGCGGATTGCATTGTCTGTAAGCGGGTGCGCACGACACAGACGATTCGACTAGTCATTTTGCCGTTCAAAGCATCGTGCGCTTCTCATCGCGAGTCCTGAGTTGCCACGCGGCACAGGGAATCGTTAAGGTCGGTTTTCGTCGTGAAGAGCGATGGCACGCCATGGGCTCAACCATTCTCCTCCGAGGGAGGTGGGAGGGAGGGGAGCGCTGCTACGGAGTTTGTAACACATATTCGTGCCGCAAAAAGAGGTCCTGCTTGGCAAGTGGCGAAGCTGGGACTGAAGCCTGACCATGACACGTGGCTTGAGGTGACCAGTATATCACCCCTGCAGTGTTGCTGTACTGCCTGAACGCACGCACGGAGCTGAAGTGGGTCGCTGACACATCACGCGGCCACCACGTGTGATTTACTGCACAGAACTGGTCCGCATGCCGCTGACAGTGGCTGCGTGCCGCGCTGTGAGCTTGGGCTGGCAGCAACCGACTGCAGCGCACTCGTTGCGCAATATCTGAAGCCGGTCTAGGCAACGCAGCACGCCCCGCCAGCCAGCGACGACGGACCCCTGACGGAGCGAGCGATTTTACATGGCTGATTTCCATGCAACGCCGCAGCGTTAAATGCTATTTCCCACAGTCGGGGGGAGGGGTTGCTGGTACGCCGCCCGCCATTCGACAACGGCTGCCTGCTGAGCGGCGCCGCGCGGTATTTTCAAGACTCCGCTGACCGCCGGCGCCGACAGGACGTACACACGCACCAGAGGAATGCAGCGGCACACGGAGCGCCCTCCGCGTCGACCACGAAGCCTCGCAGGGGCCGTCGGGAATCAGTGGAGTGATGCGCTAGTCCTTAGTGTGCTGCCACTCAACACTCGCTCAGGCGGTGCCGAGTCAGCGCCTATGTCATCAGAAAAATCGTGTCCCGCCAGATATCCCGTCTGATGCATCTTTCACGCGGTGGCCACGCGCGCCCGCCAAGACTCGCCGTGCGCTCCGGTGCACCGGGCTCAGCCGGCCGGCAGAACCTCCAGTTTCCGCAGAACTTATCAGAATTCTTGGAAGCTCGCGGCGTGCCGGGTGAAGCTGAGCAGCTCCCGTCTGCAAGTCTCGGCGGCAGGCGGGCCGCCGACGGCATGCTATTGATGCGGATGCACGAGCGTTTGTGACGTGGCAGCCGCTCAGAGAACGGCGCACGCTCGATGACGTGCCGACTTTTCGCACCCGCAGCGGCCGAAGGGAGGCGAGGTCAGCAAGTGTGATTTAACGGCGGTGCTCTGAATCATTGCCTCTGCCTAGGCGGTAGATTGTAAGGCGTGTTTTAAACAGACGATAACGCAGAAGTGCACTTATCGCGCAGCAGCTGGCTTAAAGTTCAACGGCTAGCTTGCGTTGGCCTAGTTCACGATATGAAGGTCGAACTGTGAAGCACTTTGCCAGTGAGGCAGGTACAGCGCACTTTACCCAATCTACCACCGGTGTAATTTCGCCTAATATGTTGGCGAGTGCGACATTCCCTACAGTGCCGAACGTTCACGCAAAATGGACGAAAAACTAGAAAGTCTGTCGACGTGAAACTCTGTTCGCTGTTACGCGTGGGGCGATGTCGTGACATACGAAAACACTTGAAGCTTTGCCGTTTATCGAAACATTCGTCTTGTGGAAGGCGGCCGAAGATCCCCACTCGACCTATGGTGATGGCGTTTATCTGACTGCGTTTATCGCGAGAGGACCATTCTCGTTCAGCCTTCACCCATGACGCCCTGCTCGAAGTGTTGTGTGACGCTTGATCGTAACTTTCACAACCTAACACACTTTTTGCTGCATCCCAGGTGGATAAACCGGTACCAACTGACCCTGCCATAGTCGGTTACATTCACCCCATCCGGTCAACGCCCACGTGCCACGGCTGAGGTCACCATCAGTATACTAATCTAGAGGCACTGGACTTGAGTGTTAGAGGACGGGCTTATGCAAGAGTGCTGCCCTACTCCACATCACAAAAAAGCAAAACATAGCCAAGGTGGTGAAAAGAATCTCAACGCGTCGCTCAAAAGCCTTTTTACTGAAGAGGAACCAGCGAGATCCATTGTGTATCGTTGCTATCACACCCGTAGCTTCCGTGACCTGACCGGACCTTTTGTTGCAGCGGGAGCACGTACGAAGGCCACTGGCAGAACGGACGCCGCCACGGCCTGGGTGTAGAGACGCGCGGCCGGTGGCTGTACCGCGGCGAGTGGACGCAGGGCTTCAAGGGCCGCTACGGGGTGCGCCAGTCCACCACCTCATCCGCCAAGTATGAGGGCACCTGGGCCAACGGTCTGCAGGACGGCTACGGCTCCGAGACGTACGCCGACGCAGGTCAGTCACCCCTGGCGTGGCCGTCCCCAGGTCGGCCACCTCTGGCGCCTGCTGGCTCGTACGCGGACTCGGAGCAGTCCCGGCCGCAGGCTCGGCTCACCTGCACTGCATTGGCTGATGCCGGGTAAAGGCTGGGTTACGGCCTGAACACGATAGCGTCGAGGCCGGTGTGTTGCTTGGGTCAAAATAAGACTTATGTGTTCGAGTGGTGGCTGGAGATTCCTTAAAGCCATGAGCGTTAACGCTATATTGACAATAGTAAGTTCTCGAATTATGCATCATTCCGATAGCTTTTCAAAAGCATTTGGACTTTCCAAAATATCCAAGACGTTTTGTTTCAACATTTTTTTTAGCGACAGTTAGCATATTCTTTGTACACAGAATGCCTCGCTACTCCGTTGCAGAGGTTTGTGACGTTAATGCCATTCCCAGGAAAATGTTTCGTACCATATTTTGTTGTCTATTTATTTCCTGCTCCAGTATTAATGTTGCATCGGATATTTTTCAATAGCTCTTTTAGTGACTTGCCAATGAGGAAAATGGCTCAAACGCTTGTCATTTTTATCATACGATCTCAGAAGCAATGCTATATGGCAGGGATGGTTGGCTAGGCAGGCTGAGATGGCCCAGAAATCCAACCTGTCGTTTTAATAGCGTCACTTTGAAATTCGCCAATTCGCCTGCCTCTCTCTTTTCCTCGAATTCGTCTAAATGCGACGCAATTTTACGTCAGGAAGTCCCCCACGAAGACCTGAACGTCTGAACACAACACACGCTGTCACGCCTAACCGTAGTGGCCTCGCACGCCAATCCCCTATCGAACTTCGTGCAAAGCACAGCGATCGGCCGCCCCAGTGAGCAGGCCAGCGCTGGATCAGGCAGCACCACTCATTGCTGTATTGACAGGCCTGGCCTGCCCCACGCCGGCCCGATTGCTGACTTTGGCCGCAAAGCTCCGGACCAGATGATGAATCGATGACGATGGCGGCGGTCATTCCACCGTCCTTGCGTCAGCTGTTGAGACTGGGCCGGTTCGTGCGGCCCTGAAGCTGTAAACCGTGACGCACCGGACCGTTCCCTGTGTCGGCCTGAGACCAGCCGCTGGAGGGTGCCTCTCAGCGCAGTGTCGCCCTCGGACAAAACTGAAGCACGTTCTAGCCAAACGGCCTTGCTGTTTCCGAAAGCTATTTTAGCTGAACGGCGCCACGGACGAGGGCGCATGGATAAAACACATAGCCACTGACCTCGGACAGTAGGGCCCTCCATTCCACCCGTACTCGTCGCAGCAGTGGGAGCAGCCTTGCTGATGCCTCCCAGGTACATCCGGGTGAGCCGCGCCCGGCCGGGGACGGTCTGTAGACGGTCTCAGGGGGCCACCTGTCGGGAGCGCCGTCTCCAGGCACGATTTGGAACGGGGATCTGGCGTGGGCAGGCTGTGTATATTTGTGAACGGGACTTGTGATGTCCGGGAGCAACAGATCACCGTGTTTTAGCGAGGTTTTGCCTCGAACAAGGGTATGCCCCAGGCTTCCGAGGTTTGTTATTGACGTTTGGTGGTGATCCTCAGCCTGGCCGCGGGCCAAAAATTGGCCTGAAGAAACATCTTACGGCTGACTTAAGATAACATGAACGACAGGAGATGACCTCCGATTTGACACCCTGACCCATCGAACAAATTTTCTTACGATACAAACTACTACACGCAGCCGAGAAAGTCTTCTCAGAAATAGAAAGGTTATAAGTGAAGAGAAACATTAGGAATATGGATCTTTGCGAGCAAGTCGTGTGGGAGAGATACTATAGAGTCCAAGTCTCCTGAGCAGGAAAAATATATTGAGGAAAATGTGTGGCTGGGCCGAACACAAACATTCGCTACAAAAATGCCTACGCAGAACATTGGGCATAATGGGCGCAGCGAAAGCGCTCTACGCGGAATCATTCTCCTTGCAAATGAATATCGTGTGGGTTAAGTTCTTGCACCTGGACACAGGCTCATCCTAGTTTGAAATCGTCCAGTCACGAACTACCAACATATGACTTGACAGTCATGATGACAAGAGCAAGTCTGGGTAAGACATAGTTGGCATACCAAGGAATAGTTGGAAAGTTTTTAGCGGCGTCATCAATGAATTCCAACTATTGGACTCTCACAAGTTATGGCAAAAAGAAACGAAACACGAAATAAACGATTTGGTAAGTTAAAAGTGATCCCGCTAACTCAAGGGCAGTGTTTATAAAAAACCTGTATCAACAATTAGGTAAAATTAGGTGCAATTGGGTAGCAAAAACAAAAACAATTAGGTAGCCAAAAAAAAGGTAGCAAAAGGTATTCAAGCGACTGACGATATAATCAGAAATGATAACATTGTGATTACGAGTAAACTAAGATATTTTACTCTAAAGCCCTGCGTAAACGCTTTTGTAAACACGTATGTATGATTCATCATTGGAAAGATAAACATGCATTTGTTATTGGAAAACGAGCGTTGAGAATCCCAAGTCCCAGGCTTATATTGGAGTGCTGCAAGATTTATATTGGGAGGCTCTGGATTTATTACTATCAAATCATACACTACTTTATCAGGAATTTGACTTTGGTGACGCAAATGACCTCAAATGTGACACGGCGCAGGCATTGTACGACGGGGAATGTGTTATCATTTGTTGAGGTCTTTTATTTTCGCTTTTCTGTCAGGTGTTCATGTTTACGCCCATCCTCCGAAGATTCCGTTGCTCAAAACCCTTACGGATTTAGAGCTGGGTGCTCGTTGGGGAACACGTCTCCTCTCGAGACACTTATGGAGTAGAGCTCTTTATTGATAACTGCGATGGGCCGTGACATTACAGTTCAGTCAGACCTCTTGCCAGGATCAAGACTTTACCGTGGTCCTCCAGACACTATCCCGCTAGCCCAGCCGTCATGAGGCTGAAAGGCGTCTCTTTCGCCTTAGTGTTCGCCATCCCCACCCGCACCTCTACCGCCCCCTGCCCCTGCCCGGTCCGGGCGTCTCCGGGAGACGGCGGCGGCGGCGCCAGGTGCGGAGCCGGGCTCTGTTCGTGACCTTGGCGCCGTCGCCAACTGTGCTGGCTCGCAGGTGAGGTGCCGCCGCCGGCCGCTGACCCGCCCAGATTAGACGATAAGTCCCGGCGCCGGCCGGCGCTCGCCGCCGAGCGCTCTCACTTTCAGCGCGCGCAGGGGGGGGGGGGAGGGGGACTGGACGGGGTCCAGGGCGGCGGGCGTCCCGGGGTCGGGCAAGACTCGGGAGTTATGAGAGGACCGTCCGGACGGACGTTCTGGGACGGCCGGCTGAGACCACTGCTGAGACCGCTGCAGGACAGCTACGGAGGCTGCGGCGACCGTGAGGTGTTTCAGGAGGCGCACCGAGTCAGCCTTCTGTTCTCAGGACTCCTGACAGTGTTGAATGTTGCGTCACACGTTATATACTGCTCAGAACAGCACAGCACGGCACGATGAGTTCCACAGAACAAATCACACGCCACCAAAGTACGGCACGCCTTCTTCACAACTTCCTACACCAGCCATCCATGTGTATAGCGGAATGTGTGTTCTGACAGCCTCAGCCAATCCTTGCCGTTTGGTATCCACATGTCCGGCGTGCTCTGGGCACCTCCTGTGACCAATGATCAATAGAAATTGCCATTGATCCCACCACGTGCTATCTGACAGACGCATACCCACAGCGACCCCACTGCAGCGGCATGTGGATAGCGTGCCTCTCCGTTTGAGTGACCTTGTATATGATTAGCTGGTCATTTGACAACTCCAGATGACAGGTCATCACAGCCACAGGGCCAGTCCGTTTGAAAACTCTAGATGACAGATTATCACAGCTACAGGGCCAGTCCGTTTGACAACTCTAGATGACAGGTCATCACAGCTACAGGGCCAGTCCGTTTGACAGCTCTAGATGACAGGTCATCACAGCTACAGGGCCAGTCCGTTTGACAACTCTAGATGACAGGTCATCATAGCTACAGGGCCAGTCCGCATGTGGTGGCTGAACCCAACCCAAGGTCCGCATGTGATGACAAGACCAGTCTACACCCACGCACTCGAGCAGAACCGCGGCTTTACCCGAAGCGTCGTCTCTGCAAACGCTGCCCGAGGCGAGCTGAGCTCGCTCGTCACTGGGCCAGCACTTGGCGAGGCCGGTTTAATTGGCAAATGGAGCCCTGACGGCCCCGAGGGAAGCGGCCGGCCGGCCACCCCGGAACCAGACGCCCTCAGGTTGAGTGGACGCCCCCCGGCCCCCTTCCCCTGCACCGACGCTGACACTTCCAGCCCCGCGGGCAAATCTCATTTGCGGACGGCGCGTGGGTAAGCGGAAGTGATTTGAGCGCTAGCCGAGTCGAGGGTGGGTGGCGGGCTCTGTCGACAGTTGACCTTTGACGCGGCACCAGCGCAGCAGTCAGCAGACGGCACGGTTGAAAATGCCAGCCTGGAGCCCAGCGCTACGTCGTCATTCCATACCCGTGCTTCAAACTTCTTAACTGCTAATCGTCATGACAGGTGCTTCAACATGGCTCATTGCACTCTTTGTCAGTCAAGTGGATTCGAATAGGATTCTTGCCCGTCATTACCAGGCACTTTCATCGATGAATGAAATCTTTGAAGTTGTCTGGGTATCAGTGAAGCCCCGACAGCACCCTGGCATATTGGCGTTGTTCTGATCCCGTCATGGGAAACTCTGTGGTGAAGGATAGACGAGAGAACCGTACCCAGCTTCAATCACCCGGACAGGCAAGGTCACACCCAGCTCATCGTGTGGCATTCCTGGTCGATGACTTCAAGCACGTGTTTAGACACGGACATGTTGTCCTTTCTTTCAATTTGCATGCTTAATTCTGCTTTATGAAACAACTTTCCTTCATTGCATGACACGACCAGACATTCCTCTCATACCTCTCTTGCACGGGTATTCCGCCGCCCATGCGAGATGACCTGGGTCCGTCCAAGAATGTGTATAACCTGCCCAGGCTGTCCGCCACAGTTCCCAGTTTACCAGCCTCATAGGTTGCTCGCCGTTGTTTCCCCAGGTCGGGGGGGGGGGGGGGATGGACTGGCCTGCTACCAAGAATACATTTTGGCATCACTGAAAGTTTTAAATTGCTTGCAGTTGCCGCTTGAAGTTTACTGCAGCGGTCGCGAAGGTGACGGGAAGAGGTGCCACACAGTTTAGAGCCAAGTAGTTGTAGTGTAAGCCAAGCTGTTGTACAAATATCATGAAGTCATGGCAGGGTAGAATTTTTGCTATGAATGCCTGGCTTGATCCTTTTTTAGCTCTTGGCGAGATGTTCGTTTGGTGCAACCGTATTGCTCTCAAAATTGCAAGATCTATAACAGAAAGGAAGTGATGTCGCAAACCATTCGCAATTTTCACGAGCTAGTCCTTTGACCGTGTTTTGTTGTTCAAAATATGCTCTGTGTCTTTGACAATAGCATCATGTTTTTTGATATGCTAGTTTCATTGCATAGTGCAAGCTATTGAGACAAATCAAATCGTGGCGTTAATGAACAGCTAGCTAAGCTCATGTAGTTTTGTATGAGTTGCGGAAATACCTTACGCTTACTTACTTATTTGAACAAGCGCGTAGTGACTCACCACGGGGACACCAGATCAGCTCTGAACACATTCATGATATGATATGATGGGGATAATGTGATAGTGATGGTGATGGTATGATGATGGCGATGATATGATGATGATGATGACGGGCCGACATCTGGCGGAGTCATCGTTGGGCGATGAATGCCAGTGAATGAAGGAAGCGGAATTACTGACAACTCCAGCGCAGCGGGCATACAAGCCACCCCACCGTGCCACGGAAATGAAAATGCGACATCGCTGTCAAATAATGCTGACCCGACTTGGACCAAGTCCATTACGCGGCAGACAATACGTTTTGTACTGCAAAAACGTTGCTTTGGTCTGTTTGGTTCAACGGTGGATGTGCCCCATCAATACCACAATTCAGCACTTACGGAGACCACGCGTCAGACCAGGCTTTCGTGACCTGATACTAGACGACATGGGGATTAGCCACTCTTACACTGAGCCCATAAGCCCACGTTCGCCGGCAAAAGTCGACATTAAATGACCGAAGGCTTCCTGCCGGGACCTATAAATCATAGGCAGCCTGCGGAACCATTTAATTACATTTGTTTTCGCCACAATGCACTTGGCACTTAACGACCAGGCCAGGATCGAACTACTGCGCAAACCCCAGTCACTTGAACATCCTTTCAAACCAGATGATAAGACACATCTCAAGGTCAAGACTTCGTCAACTTCGTGCCACCTGACTATTGGATTGTGTCAAAAACCCGGTTTTTATTACTCATCCGAGTTTTTACTCGTCAGACTTTGCCTGGTTTCCATGCTGGTGCAGGTCTGCGTCAGAAAAAGATCGTGCAGCGGATCAGTCCGGTAGTCATACTCTCAGAAAACCTTCTCCATAGAGTAGCTACGCTCGGAAGACCTGCGCTCAAAAGACCGACGTTCGCACATCCTGCTCCTGGGTACGCACGTTTAGAAGACCTACGCTCCAAAGACCTGCTCTGGGGAAATCGACTCCTGGAAGACCTACGCTCGGGAGACCTCCTGCCGGAAGGCTTACGCAGCGAATGCCTACCGCCAACGTCCGCTTAGCAAGCCAGAACATTCAAGCAGCAGGGGGCGGCGGCACGCTATGGACGGCTAGAACGGGATAGAGCTAGCTTGGGTCGGCTGATAGGCCTGCCCGGCGACCCAGCGACTTCGAAGCGTGACGCGGTGCATAATGACAGGGTTGACTTACGTTGGCTGAACTTACCCTCCCCCATCTCTGTCCCTTCCTCCCAACCAACCTCCACCCCCTCCTCCCTACCCACAACAGCAATCAGCGTGTGATGGCATCGCATCACCAGGTGACGGGTATGACATGTACGGGTCGCGCACTGCCCACCCACGCACTATGAGCAGGTGAGTGGCGCAGAACCCACGGTGGTGTTACGGGCTGAAGTAACTGTCAAGCAATGAAGGGAGGCCGACCAAGGGCCATCGAACAGAAGGTAGGGGAAGGGGGCCGGTAGGGAGGGGCGGGGAGGGGACAGATAAGCGAGTGGTGAAGACGGCAGTAGGCCTCCCTCAGGTAAGTGTCATAAGCTGAATAGTAGGTTTTTCTCGTCCCGAAAGAAGGTCTTCCTAGTGTAGGTGTTCCGAGGGTAGGCATGCCGAAATAAGTATTCACAGCAGGGCAGCCTCAGGACGCAGGACTTCCCATCTATTGATCTATTGCAGAGTATGTCTTCCGGAAGTAAGTGTTCCGACGCTCTCCCTAACCATTTCCCCGCTCTTTGCGGTGACTTTTCTAAGTGAACCAATCAGGTCGTCGCCACGATGTAACGCGACGAGGATCTGAGTTTTCGTCTAGGGCTGTAATCACCACTTCGGCTACAACCATACGCCAAAACGCAGCTCCTTTTGCATGGATCAAGGTGTACGGGTATCGTTAGGTGTGTTGCAAGGGGGCGGTTGCAACCAGTGACCTAAACAAAGGAACAAACGGAGTATACTGCCTCATGCATCACGCATGATAAAATTTTCCAACCTCATGATGACGAAACATTTTACCGGGAAAAGAGTAATGACCAACGCATCAGACTAGCCTATTGCCAGCCGGAACCAGGCCCAAAACTAGTGTAGACAGCGCTCACAGTATGGACACAGACAGGTTGCTTCCGATCTCTGGTTGAACGACATCCACGCGCGGGACAGCGTCCGACCGTTCGGGCTCCTCCCTGCCCTCCGGTCAGCCCCTCCCCTCCGCGGTCGGGCCCGCCCCCGTCTGGCGGGGGCGTGGAGCGGCCCGCCCCGCCCCTCGGCTGGACCGAGCCCGGCCGGTGACAGAACCTCGAGCTGGCAGCCGCCGCTCTGGCAGCCCCGCCGTCCGGCCGCCTCCTGCAGCGGCCGGATCGCCGTGCAGCGCCGCGGCTGCCGCGCCGACCCGACTCTCCGTGCCAGCGGCGGCGGCTGACACACTGTGCCAGTGGCGGTGGCTGGCACAGTGTGCCAGCGGCAGTGGCTGGCACCGCGCGCTGGTGGCAGCAGCGGGTCGGCTGTGCCACTGGCAGTCACTGGCACAATGTGCGGTAGCTGGCACTGTCGTTAGCGGTAACAACTGACACATTGTTAAGTTAGTGGCAGCGACAGGAATTGTGTGCCACGGCGGCTGGCTGGCACACTGTGCCAGTGGGAGGAGCTGAGGTACCACGTGAGGAGCTAACACGCCACGGCAAGAGCTAACATACCACGGTAGGAGCTAAAATACCGCGGCTGGAGCCCAACATACAATGGTAGGAGCTAACACACCACGACGTGAGCTACCATACCGCGGCAGCGGCAGGAGACGACGTGCCGCGCAAGCAACGACAAATGACCCATTGTTCAACAGGTAGCGGCTCACATATAGTGTCAACGGGATCAGCTGACACGCTGCAGACATGGCTGACATCATGTCTGCAGCGGCCGTCGGCGCGCTGCATGAGCGCCAGAGGGAACACAGGGAGACAGTATAGCGGCTGGCCCAGTGACACGATACGCCGGCGTGCTCGGCTGCCGCGACGCGTCGGACCCGTGTGTTCCTGGCACGAGAGCCACGGAGAACCGCACGTCTGACTGACGGGCGTGGAAACCGCGTCGAAGGCGCGCCGGGAATGGATGCCAGTGCCACTGAACTGATGGGATCGTTTTTGTAATACAATTTGATAATGGTCAGAATTGGCGTCAATTGGCTTTACCTAGTTTTTGGATGAGTGTGGGACCGGTTTGTAAAACTATGGGACATTTGTATGATTATTGACGGTATCACTTCTCTCACCCTCTCTCTCTCCCTTTCCCTCTCTCTCTCTCTCTCTCTTTCTCTCTCTCTTTCTCTCTCTCTCTCTCTCTCTCTCTCTCTCTCTCTCTCTCTCTCTCTCTCTCTCTCTCTCTCTCTCTCTCTCTCTCTCTCTATATATATATATATATACATTTTTGGAAATTGTAGTGTTGTGAAATAAAGCAGACCTTAGTGAGAAATCAACGCGATTAAATAATGCACGATGAAGTGGATTGTCCAGATACAGCCCATTCATATTTCATGAAATCCACTGCATCCGTATCGGACTTCATCAAGGGAATCCACTCCCGAAAACATACAACGCTTTTTAGCAAAGCGCTGCCCGCTCCTGTGACTCACAGTTACTACCAATATGACTCCAAACGACCCGGGCACCGCCGGTCGTCTTCACCCGCGACCAAACTGCGCGCGACCGGGCGACCTCTGATGTAAACACGACCGGGACCAGGCGGTACTCCTGCCGGCGGGAGCTCCTCCCCCCCCCACACGGCGGAGGACGCCGGTCCCCGTCCGCCGACCCGGCATAAATACCGCGCTACGGCGGACGCCACGGAGACGTCACAGCGGTGCTGCGGCTCGCTACAGTGGCGCTACGGCAGCGTCTCGGCGACGTTACGACGGCGCTACGGCGGCGCTACGACGGCGCTACGGCGGCCGGCCGAGCGCCCCCCCCCCCGCGACAGAAGCGCTGCCAGCGCCGCGTTACACGCCCCGCTGCCGACCCCGGCGTCCCATGCATAAACATGTCGGAGAAAGTGTTACAACGCGAGCAGCCGTTCTGCCTTTTGATGCGTTCCGATTTAGTCTCCGGCTTTGCGACTTTGCGCAAATTTCTCGGCACGGAGGCATTTGCAGGACCCTCTGATATTTTAAACAACGTCTTGTGACCAAGTGACTTTGAGGATACTGTAGATAGAACACTGACACGGCTTCAGACCAACTGCGCGTTTGTGAGCTCAATATCGACGTGTTTGCGAGCCGGTATTTGCCAATATCCTCGCTGGGTTTGCCTGGGCTTGTGTACATGCCCGTGCCCGCTATATTGGCAAATGACGTTAATGTTGGACACGTGACTGATCGGTAATATTGCGCGAGAGCAGCGTTAGTTGTCGGCATTCTGATAAATAACGGCGAGACTCACGTGCGTTGCGCTTGACTTCTTGCCTTTCTTAAAATAAGTTACTTAATTTAAGGCTCCTAATCGTAAGTTTATATTCGTTTTGTGCTTGCGATTTTTGTCGCCTTGTGCTAAAATTTTTACTAACTCAGTGTTAATTAGACAAAGTGTTAATTTGTGCCCTAAATGCCTTGTAAGGGTGTGATGAATGTTTCATGAAAGCTTATCGTGTAACGTTATTCGAAGCGCTTTATAAATTTCTGAAGCTTTTGCATGCGTAGCTGCAAGTCAAACTCGATCAGCCTGATATGTGTCGCCTCTAACGACTGGCTCGAATTAAGCAGGCTCCAACATTGTTGCACAATTGCAAGTGCAATTCTTCTTCGATTGTCGAAGTGCAATGTATTGTCCTGTGTAATTCTTTGGGACATTTTAAAACACTTAACTTAGCAATCATTGTTTAAAGCGACTATTGCCTTTGAAAACATATCTTTCACGCACGGACGTGACATTCATGGCTCGTAACCTTTGTTTCCAACCAGTGCTAAGGCAATGAGTGTGAACTCTCAAATGCATTGAATTTCGACCAGAAACGCAATAACTGGATCTCATCCCGTTTGAAAATCGACCTCGGCCTATGTAATGAATCATGATATGCGGGTGCACCGCATAGGCCTTACTATTGCCGTTGACGCAAGGTAATACTTATCCATCTTTTTAAAATTCCTCGCTCCGTATCGGGATGCACTATGGCCAGCTCGACCTTATTACATACTAACCGTCTGATCTGCGCAGACGCTTGCTGCGATACATACTGCGTCGGTTTTGAAGGCCTGCAAATGCATCATTATGGGGAGAGCTCAAAAACACTTATTGTGAGGACGGATACCCCGGCGACCTCTATGGCAAAGTCGGAGTGGTGCGAGCTAGCGAGCGCCCTATTCTATGATTGATTGTGACAGGTGAGCTCGTGCATGCCAATGTCTGACCTAAGCTCTTCTGCAAAGCAACACGATGCCCGTATAACACAGAAACGACACCGCGTCCCCCGAACTGCGGCTCGTCTTGGCACGAACGCATCCAGGCAACAGACACCTGCCCCTCCCGCTCCCAAGCTGCGCTCAGACCCCGTTCCGGCGCGCGCTAATCCGGCCCGACGGCGCCGAACCTGACCTGTTACGCCACCGTGACGCCGCCCCGCATCGGCGGCCGCCGGCGGTCCTCAAACCGCGCGGGTCGGCGGCGGTTCGGGAGCCGCGGCCGGCGGCCGGGGAGCCGGCGGGCGGCGGTGGCGGCGCGCGGCGCTGGAGCGGCGCCAGCGCGCCGGCCGGCCGGCCGACTCGGCTCTGACACGGGGCGCCCAGGAATGCCGCGCCGCCGCGCCGCCGCCCGCTGCCCCGCCGTCGTGTACGGCAGCGAGTAGTCGAGCCCCGCCGCGCCAGCGACTCTCTGGCGCGGGCCGCGAGCAGGCACATTTCGGGAAAGCGCCGCGATGTCGCAAGTCTGGGCGACGCTCTGGGACTCGCCGCGTGCTCGGGTCGGAGGCGTGGAACCCGGTAGCGGGATGTAGTCGGAAGGACGTTCATCATTGACCTTAAATAGGTGCTTGCATTCGCTTGAGAACGACGCAACTGATTTCACTAGAAGCATACCACAGGCCGCTGTCTCGCATTCCTAATGAATACCGCTGACTCTTTGATCCTACCCCCTCAGCGTCTAACCGGGTCATGTGCCGCGGGCGACGTGTGCCGATCCCCCGTCACACACACTCGCCTTGTGACCCTGACATGTGTCAGCCCGTCACGGCTTTGCATGCTGGCGAGCTGCCCTTTAAACCTTTACGAGCGGCTGGCAGGCCCCGAAAGCTGTAGCATTCGCCAGAGACGCCTCACTTTGGTGATACTGGCTTAGGTTAAGTTTACCGGTTACATAACACTTTCGCGGCCTTCAAATGCACGTGGATAATAGGAACCTGAGCGAAGTGAACGCCACTGGAGATCTAGCAGAACACCAAATACGTTCCTCTGTCTTCACGCGATGGACGCGCATGGTTTGGTTTTATCAGACCTTCATCCCAGGTCTGTCCAAGCATCCGTCAATCGAGGAGGTATGATTGAGCAACGGACCAAAGCAGCACTGATTAAAACTCTGGTTTATAGGCATGAAAAAAATGGGACCGGGTGTCTCAATTCTAACGAGATGTAAGACTCATGCTGTTATGTACGCTGTGTGGAGCATATTAGTTTTTAAAGATAATTATGCGCTCGCTTAGAAATGGCCTATTCTCCAGGAGATCAGGACTTTGTTTTACGCGCCAAGTATCCAAACAAGACGCTTTTCAATATAATACAGACGCATACAGCATTTTTAAGAGCCTTTTTCCATGCATGCGTAAAAGGTTTTAAAAATTGCACTTATGTAAAGGACTCGGCAAACGCAATTTGCGTTAATGATAAATCCTTGTACGAAAATGCCGGGCTACTCACCCTCGAGGGCTGTTCTAAATTCCATTACCATAATAAGAGCTCAGCTAAGCGCCCGTCCGGCCGCTCTGAAACATTACGGCGGAAAGCCGCTCTGTCCACGTATGCTGTGCCGCAAAGCATTCCAGTTGCGCGGCACAGCGCACGCTTCGCTATTCAGGCGGCGGTTGTTCCAGATCACGACGTTGAAATGACCATGTACATGCCATCGGCGCGGTCAAGAGAGCAGTTCGTTTTGTCGTCACGTGGAAGAGACTTGGCGATGGCGCTCCGATTACAAACGTCTCTATGCCAGGCCGCAGTTTTCGGGAGTGATGCACATGATGCACGGATATCCAGGAGCGATATTCATTGTCATTTCGTTTCTGCACTGTCACATGCCAAGAATATGCTGATGCGTGCTAGGTATGGTAAAATTGGTGCTATAAGGCAGCTTTACTTGACCTAAGCCGGTAACTTCGCCACGGGCGCAGGGTTTTGCGTTTCGTCCGGAGTAACGAAAATGCAGACACAACACTACATTCTGCAACAGTAATTGTTCCTTACCCTGAGGAGAGCCTATGGTCCAGACAGGCAATGCAATCTAGTCTCAGTAAAATGGCTCTGATTTTATGATACTGCAGTTTTTATGCCACTGGATGCTTTACGTGACGTATAAATGGGATTGTTTTGCACGACACCCGACCGCCAGCTCCATTTTGCCCACATATTAAGTGTTGTCAGCATATTTCACCAACAGTCTGAGTGAACAAAAGTCTGGCGTGGGACGGACGCTCTTCCTCACTGACCTCGTCTCCTCCAGCAGGAACGCACCAGGGCTAGTGGCCTTTCCTGACCTGACCCGTCTTTGCCTTCAGGCACGTACCAAGGCCAGCGACCTCTCCTGACCTGACCCGTCTCCGCCCTCAGGCACGTACCAGGGCCAGTGGCAGCGCGGCTCACGGCACGGCTACGGCGTGCGCACATCAGCCGCGTTCGGCGCCGCCTCCACCTCCAAGAGCAAGGCGCACCACGGGTCGGCCTCGTCGCTCAAGTCGGACCCGCAGGCCGACCCCACCTCGGAGCACGACCGGCGCGTGAACGAGACGCGCGGCGGATTCGTGCTGAGGGCGCGCTCGGACGAGCCGCCGCCACGGCGCGGCTCCATGGTCGAGAAGAGCACCACACTGAGGAAGAACATCCTGCAGGTGCGGAGTCGGCGGCGGCCGCAGGGAGGGCGCGCGCTGGCTGGGCTGTACACAGCGACACGGTCATGTCTTTGGTGTGGTCTGGGGTGTTGGTGGTGCTAGGGTGGTGTTGGCGGCGCCTCCCACACCTGGAGATGACTTTCTTGTGGTCGTCCTGGGATCGGCAGAAATCTTTCAAACAATGTGATTGCGATAGCTCGGTCGAGGTCTCTGTGACCACGAGATGGGCGGGCCCTGGTGTGCACGGTGCCTGGAGGCGCCACCAGGTCGGCGGCCACGCACCGTGATATGACGTCATATGCCCCATGTGGTCTCGGCAGGGTCTCCGTCTGCGTAAACAGCGCAGCACTGGGGACCTGGAGAAGCGAAACGCCGGCGGCAGCATCCGCTCCACCAACAGCAGCGTCTCGTGGATGAGCACCGACTCGACCAAGTCCCACATCACCAACGGCAGCTACCACACCGAATCGAACGCCAGCTTCGTCGTGGAGGTGGGTCGGCTTGCGTCCCGTCGGAGTGGTGTAAGACGCCTGCGTTGTTCGCTTGGTCAGGGGTCAGCTAAGAAGATTGGTGGAGGAACATTTGGTGACAGAAGCTGTACAGGTAATGATTGTAGGAGTGAGATAGAGAAAGTGAGAGGGAGACGAAACCGGGAAAGCGACTGTCTCCAGCCTCGGGAACAAGCACAGCTACTCAATGTTGTTTCTGTGCGAGATGAAAATTCCGCATGCCCGATGATGTTCACGCAAGTACAATTGTCATCCATGAAATTTCAGCTATTGAAATACCTTGTCAAACAGCGTGGAACACCTGTCGACATGCCCTGGAGCGGAGCCGTGTTCGAGCTGCAGCGCTGTGTTGGGACCGACCACCGGCTGGCGCGCTCCACGGGCGCCGTGCGCGTGTAGCGACCAGACTCTGGTGTGGCGGCCACACGCGCCTGAGTCACCTAATCGGAGCGATCACCGGCGGCCAGGTGCTCCGCCAAGGCCGGCAGCACGCCGGTGTTAATGTGCCGAACACTTGTGGCTGCTCGCCGCGGCGTCGACGCGTCGCATCGGTGTTCCGAGTGACCAGAAGCGCTATTCGCGTGATGGCGCGACGGAAAGTGGGCCCCGCAGCTGTGGTAATGGCCGCTCATTACGGGATGTCGCACGGCCTAGTGCGATCCCTGCGCACTTTATGAAATTGGCGCTCTCCGACGCTGGCGGGACGGCGCATTACCCCGTAAACTGAAACACCTGCGCGGTAACGTTGCCCCAGACAGTCACAGAGGCACTCGGTGTACACACACTTATTTCCGCTTACATGTAGCTGTTGGACAATAACATTTTGTTCTATAGGTTACTGCAACGTGTTTGTGGTAGAGACTGCCGAACTGTGAGTGGGCACTTTGCCAAGGCGCGAACACCTGTAAAGATGATGCAGACACCTACTCTGGCGAAGTTTAGCGATGCCCCCTCCAATCAAGCAGACAGGCGTCTGGAGCCGAAGCAAGATACCAAGATCTGATCCTGGCATCCCATTAACATGGAACCTATGGAATCCGAAATTTACCACTGCAATCCAGGCACATGTCTTGAATAAAGAATAATTTTAACGGTGTTTCCCCTTCCCCAACATAAAAAGGCACCTTCCTTCATGTCCTTTGCCGTGCAATCGGGTCGTAATCTTGCCAAGTGCAAGCTGAGATTTATGGGGTCTTCCACAATTCGAGTTCATGACATTGCTTTGTGTTATCATTTGTACATGCCTTTGTAGACATCTGAAACCCGGCTTTTTACAGGAGCATTGAGCGGCATCAAATCAGGCAACTTGTGAAGTGCATTTGCAAGAAACATTGCAAGTACATAAGACCGTACTTTTTGCAATAATCCTGTCAGCATGAGATGTTTGTGCCTGCCACCGGTTGTCCATTGTGAAATTTCTCATGCAGTTTTGAATGTACGGCTCAAAATCGTTCTGACGAAGGCACATAACCAAAATCTTCATACATCTATCTTTCTTTACTTCCGGTTATTGGACTTAAGGCTAACAGCGCTGTCTTAAAGACATTAATTAGCACTGGAGCCAGCATGACATCCGTTGCAATCATCCTGTAAAGAAGTTTCTGGTTTGTTGTTTTCAGACCCGAGAATTATGTGAAATCAAAGCCACTGCCTAACTTCTTTCATCACGTCTGACCCGTCCTCTATAAGACACTTCCGGATGTTGATTGGGAACTTAAGATGCAACTCAAAATTCCAATGGCCGGACCAGCTGATCGCCAAGCTCCTCAACAGGACCACAGAACTGGGGCGCTGATGGTGCCGTGGCTGAACTTCGAGTCTGGCAAACCAGGGATGTAGGTTTGTTTCTCCACGGCGCCCGTTCCCCTCGCAGTCTGGGAGGCAGGAAACGCCATAGATCTTCAGCAACTGAGTGCATCGTAAAACATGAACAACAGCGACAACGGGGGCTACGTATTTTCTGCTCATTCTCAATTTGAGAACATAGCCTGGATAATCTGAGCTAGTTCTGACGAAAGCACAACATAGTTCAATCTGGAATACTAATATTTAGATATAAAAACTAGGTTTGAAATATAACAACTAGGTTTCACCACCCCTGATAAATATTTCTAGTACTAATTGTTAAAGACTGGTTACAAGTGCCTGGCTAGAGGCTTTTGCAAATGAACGGCCTCGTTAGCCTTGTATGCGCCGGGGTTGATCATGCTAACAATGTGCTGTCGGCTTATTCACTGGACCTTAGGAAAAATACAAGCGTTGACGTCCCGTGTTCAGACTTGATCACCGTTCTTTTCCACGTGAATACGGCACCTGTGCCGGGTAGACAATATAGATATGCGTATATACAATAGACAAGCATGTGCAGATGTGCATGCGTAAACTCGTTTGCATAATGGGAAGCTTTACGGATGTGTCGGTAAAACACAAGGCCGCGTCTTGACCTTGTGCTACGGAAATGCTGCGCAGAGAATCCATACATATTGAATCTGCTGAACGGCTGTTGTGGAGCTTCAGCGAAGCCCGACGGGCCCAGTCGGTTTTCAGAGGCAGGGGTACGACTATCCAGTGTTGCATCTTTGATAGAACATTCCTCTTGTTCGCACAGATAAATGATGAGCGCGGATAGAACATTGGTCTCATTCGCACAGGTCGTTGACGAGCGCGCTGTGTCACACCCGTGATAATGACAGGTATGCTATACGAACTAGTGGATCATTTACTGCAGGTCTTGATGCTGGAAGGCTGTGCTACAGCTCGTGAAGCGTTGCCCATGCTTGCCCGCCATAGTGCTCGATGATTTAGCTGCCGTCATCTCCAATTTGGTCATGCCCGTGAATGCGTAAGTAAAAATGACCAAGCTATTTTTCAGTTAATTGATTAAAATGAGCTTAATTTGTCTAACTTACGACCAATACAAATAGTGGTCAATCACGTGCTTTATGGCGGACTTTAAAATATTTCATAGACAGCTTTTCACGATTAGTAATGCTTACAGAGACAATGGCCCACTTTGAAAACAGTATGTGCTCCTGGCCCCCGTTTGCCTGGCTGCTGTCTATCTAATCTTTTATCTTTGACACTGATTCCGTCTGCCGCCTTTCCACCTTTGCAATCTCATTTTTCATTCGTATTTGACACGGATGATGATTACGATCGGCAACCTATGTCTGAATTTAACCGAAACGTGGTCTGGCTGGTGGGAGTTTTTCAGTGAGTTTGACCAAACCCTGAACAAGCCATTTTTTAGCTGAGCGGATTAAGAACCAGCTAGCGTGAAGTCAGTTCAGGGTCTATGGAAACGTCTAGCGGTGCAATACGAAATCCACGGGCCCAACATGTCACATGCTAATGCCATAGACGAACCTGGAAGCCTGAAGTACGCATGCTGCCCCCCCCCCCCCCCCACCGCAACTTCTCACGCCAGAAAAACGTGCCCCTATCGCTGCCTGGACGCCTTTCCTCCGTATATTTTGTCCGCCAGCGGTTGCCACACGCTCGCCCCGCCGACGTGCCCGGGAGCCGCGCACCGTCTCACCGCCATCTCTCTGCCGCACACATTCTCACTGCTATCCCTCTGCCGCACACCTTCTCACTGCCATCCCCCTGCGGCACACCGTCTCACCGCCATCTCTCTGCCGCACACATTCTCACTGCCATCCCTCTGCCGCACACCGTCTCACCGCCATCCCTCTGCCGCACACCTTCTCACCGCCATCTCTCTGCCGCACACCTTCTCACTGCCACCCCGCTGCCGCACACCGTCTCACCGCCATCCCCCTGCGGCACACCGTCTCAAAGCCACCCCTGTGCCGCACACCATCTCACCGCCGTCCCGCTGCCGCACACCTTCTCACCCCCATCCCGCTGCCGCACACCGTCTCACCGCCATCCCGCTGCCGCACACCATCCTACCGCCATCTTTCTGTCGCACACGGTTTCACCACCACTCCTCTGCGACACACCGTCTCACCGCCATCCGTCTGCCGCGCAGGACGAGCAGATGGACAGTAACGTGACGGAGACGTACATGGGGGAGTGGAAGAACGACCGACGCATCGGCTACGGCGTGTGCGAGCGATCCGACGGCCTCAAGTACGAGGGCGAGTGGTACAACAACAAGAAGTACGGCTACGGCGTCACCACCTTCCGCGACGGCACCAAGGAGGAGGGCAAGTACAAGAACAACGTGCTGGTGACGTCCAACAAAAAGAAGCACCTGTTCCTAATCCGCTCGGCCAAGTTCAGGGAGCGGATTGAGGCGGCCGTGAGCGCCGCCAGTCGAGGGTCCAAGATCGCCCTGCAGAAGGCCGACATCGCCATCAGCAGGTGGGTGTGGTGCCGTGGCGTTCCCGCAGCCGGAGGAGCTGGTGCTGGCCGCGTCGCAACGGCAGCAGACGTGTCTCGGTCACCGCTCTAGACGCATACAGCACAGCAGCAGGGTTAATGTCATTTTATCCAAAGTATGGAGGGGCAACTGCATACTTTCTTCTCTCTGTGACGCCCCTGATTAACGTCATCAATCGAAGTATTCTGCGGTCGTGCACTTAAGACATTTAACGCCTTTAGATATCATGATTAGATATTAGACATTGCTCACAATTTACCCCGAATTTTTACAGCTCACAATTTACTCCGAGATGTTTTGCGAAAGATTATTAGCGCCAACTATGTGCTCAAGTGTGTTAAAAATATTCTTTTGGCTGATCTTACTAGCAGCTTGCTGACGGTAGACACGTATTGCTAGCATGCAATACTTTTTTTTGAAGCTTTTTGTTGTCCTGGATGCTTGCACAAAATCTCCCGAAATGTCCTGAATAATGTTGAAAAGTTGGTGCAGTTTTCATTCATGAAGATGACAACAGAATAAGACAACAAACCACGCTAGAGTGCTCCATACTTAACAACATAAATAAGTAAGTGTAAAAGGTGTAAAGACTAAAAAAGTAAAATGCAAAAGCTAAAGGGGTAAAGAGTAAAACAGCATTCGGTAGAAAATCGAGTTAAAAATGGTTACAAGTGTTTCTACAGCGTACGATGTCAAAAAATTAAATGACAGCTTGCAGCTTCAACTATCCGCAGATATTCACGCAGATCAAATTCCGCTCAAAGTTAGCGTTTTTCCCGACAGGAGCAGTGTGTTAGGACAAGGTTGTTGCGCCGTGCCTCGCGAAGACTATGCCAGAAATCCTGCTGAAAAGTGCATTAGTCTAAACATTAATACTTGCTCGTATTACGAGCATGAATACAGCGGATGCGTCATAACTGAACGCTTTTCCGCACCCAGTCATAGCATTACATTAACCGCCGTGGTGCGCTATCATGAGGTAACATTTCCACGCTTAATTGGACATGGACATTGGCGGCAGATGAGATGGCCATAGCGTGTCTGAATTTCATCAGCCAGGATGCAGCTCAGCTGTATTTCCGGCATATCTGAACATTCAGCGGAAGTCATTACGAAACCGAGCTGGACTTGACGGAAGTTCAATAATCCCCGCCGCCGAGCGTGAAGTTGGACGCGTTTGATTTGGTTTCCGCGACCAACAGCTCTCACATCGTCTGCAAATCTAGTCGAATGCTACGAGGGGTGCCCTTAGCGCCATATGACCACAAACACGACGCACGTCGACCTTGACAAGGAGTATCATGACCCTCTGCGCATATTTGTTGAAACCTCACCCACAGCTTTGTCCGGAGTGAAAATGCGTTCGACCTGTACCCAGAGTTCGGATGCATCGTGTCATCACAATGGCACATCCCAAAGTCAGGTCAAACTTCCGCTCAAGCAGTGACGGCGCTTCCCCCTCTGATTACCGACGGGAGCTGCCCCGGAGGGAGCAGTGATGTTTACCCTCCGGGCTCTGACATGCTGACCTAGTATTTGCCGACTGACCACCGCGGCTGTGACGTAGATTGCCATGGCTGTGAATTGGGACGATGGAGTGGCGATTGACCTGTTCTGCTAGCGGGCAAATGCGGTGCGGGCTGTGGAGGCGATGTGGTGAGCACGCTTGGAACTTTGACGAGGGCCCTCGCCTGGCTGACCCAGCTAGCTGACGGTGGCAGCAGCGCCACACGCTGGGGTCATCCAAGGTCGACATCGGCTCAGGCAGCAGTGGGCGGCTTCGGCCGATGAGGCATGAGTTGCAGAGGTAGATCATGGCACGTGTCCCTAATGTGTGCACGTAAGGCGTACCAGTGCGTGTTGCCAGCCCCATATCGCTGGAAAGCGTGAGATAGCTTTGGAATTGGACGACGTCTTTGCGCACTGCATTACGTGGTAATGCAGTGCAAACCACTGGTGTAAAGTTCTTTGTGAGCACATTTCTCAAATTCAGCTGTAGCTAGATCATGACTGCGCGAATCGGACGGCGCTGCTCCTGGAAAAGAGAACCGAAATCAATAATGGATTCTGCCTGGTAACTAGACTCATGAATTCGAGTCGCGGGCGCGGCCTCAGGTCTATTGTCAAACGAACCGGCTCTGCTTCAGTGCGACCCTGGTGGAAGTACGGCCAGCCCGGCTGACGCCTTGCCATATTGAACGGGTACACCACGCGAGAGCGAGCGCATAGGGTTCTGTAATTTCGTATGCAGCGGACGCCGCGCCGTGTTCCACTATGCTGTAACGTCCCACACCGCTGTAACGTCCCACTACGCTGTAACGTCCCACTACACTATAACGTCCCACTACGCTGTAACGTTACAACACGCTATAACGTCACGCGTCATGCGCTGTCCTGGACCCATTTCCGGTGACCGACAGGCCACGAGAACTTCATTCATCGGCTCTGCTCCAGCCCGTGGAAACCACCGCGCCCTAGGCAGCGGGAGGTTCTGTGAGTTGGAAAATCGTGCTCTGGCCATTATTGACCTTCAAAATACCAGGAGGTACTGATAAAACGACGTTATCACGGAAGCGCTGGCTATTTGAACCAAATTCAATGTTTTGCCCTTGGACATGGGCTATATTCACAAAACTCAAGTTTTGCCAATGTACCAATGTTTCCTCCGCATCATCGCTTAGCCTGTACCTCTTGGTAAGATCAATGATCGTCAGCATAAGGTCTCCTAGCTCGCAACTGCTAAAAAACAGGAGCTAAATCCTCTTCTTTCTTATATCAAGTGGTGGGAGGTTGGTGCTGTGCGAATGCTTACCTGATTTGTTGTTATCCACATGCGACTCAGTCGTTCCCATCCTAGGTAAAAACCACAACATCACTGGCGCGCTGGATCTACGTCTTTCGGTGTTTACGAATCGACGTTACATACTCACATACATTGCACAATTAGGTGTATTGTAATTCAAAACGCCGTTATCTCATTGTTTTGGATGATGATGAAACCACAGGAAGCAAAAGACATTTAACCTCGATTATTAGCAAAAAGACATCGGTATAGCTCACAACCCCTCCCCAAACGCCCCACCACCGACTGCTTCTTCGGCTTCTGGTGTTGTTGCAAAAGATGGGGAGAGTTTAACCACAGAACTGAGAAATCCACGGTGCAATCATGATTTGAGGACTATGAGATAATTTGTCATCTAATCTTGAAATGGAGGTTTACTTGCGAATTTAATCGTTTTTTCATTTTTTTGTCACGCGATCTGGATTGCAGCCCTTCACCACAACAATTCCGTTTTTATATCCATATATATCTTTAACTTTGACACCTTGACTGTCGGAGCATGTGCGGAACCAACATCTTAGTTCAAACTCTTGAAATGCCCGGCATTTTCTTTTTATCGTTACGTAGGTCTGCAATTATATTTATATGTTCATCCAGGTACCACGTAATACCAGACGTTGATGAAATGGCTTTGGTCACCTTAATCTTTTCTTTTTTGATATACAATCCGTATCGAAACGTGAACCTGAATTAAGCACTAAACATGGTTTTTAAAGATCTCAGTGCAGTGCGACCGTATCTTAAAGCTCCAACAAACTAGAGGCACGTAACGCATGTAAGCAGGCAAGTAACTGTACGTACAGATGTGTGTCTTGGAGGCAGGAAGAGTGTTCTTACACTAGTGTAAAAAGCTAGGTTTGCATTTCACATCTCACGAAGTCATCACAGTTTACCAACTTCATCATCCATCAACTTGTTACGATTAAAATAGGATGTCAAAAAGGTGCATGCTGAGAAAACGGGTGTGTGTACTCCGTGCCGGGGAGACCGGAATAAAGGCGGCAAGCACACCCGAAAAAAGAAATAAGTTATAATCCTTAAGCAAAGAATTTGCCTGTTTCTAGTGGCTGCTGAAGGATCACCATATTGAAAGATGGAATACAAGAAGTGTTGCGCCGTGTTTCGCCGTCGTTGGTGTCGACCAACGGGTCGCTGGGTACGGCATCCACAAAACAACGAAACATTTCCGACAACAGGCATGATTTATGAAGGCCCCAAGCCATAGCAAAAACATGTTTCACCCTATTGCGTAGCTCGTTTGGATTGCTTTCTTGGATCGTTGGTGCACCTGTGCCTGGGGCGCAATAGCGACAACGTATACTAATGCTGTACGCTCGCGACAGAGGTAACGTGCTGGGTGTCGCGAGCCAAATTAAATGAAGCGGCATTAATTCCTGGACCGGGATGGGATGGCGATGGTAGGAATGATGTAATCTGAGGGGAACGCGGGGAGGTTGATGTCATCCGCTCATTGCTCATGCGGTGGGCTAAGGGGGTGGGGTGGGGTAGGGGCTGGGGAAGGGGAGGGGATGTAGAGGGAGGAGCGGGACCATAGAGTCAACGCCAGCCACAGTCAACGTGCTCCAATACGCATTTGCCATATCTGTGCACGATCTAAATGTAACATTTACAAATCGCGCTGCACGTCAATTGGGGCAGTATCGCTTGTAATACCACTCAGGGAACGGCTCATGAATGCAACCCACACTGGTGTGTTGATGCGCCGCACTGTACACTCATGAGTGAGATAAAATAACTGGGCACTTTCAAAAGCAAGTAAAACGATGTGCGCATGCTGCTCCTTCTTCGGAAGCCACGCCGACTGTGATGTAAGCACATCACCGTCGGCGCAGGTGTCAATTTCTAAAACTAACGGAGGCCCCAACATCCATTTTGGCCATCTGGGATCATTCTTTGCATGCATCTCGGCAGGCCCATGTTTGAATCCAATATTTTTGGGAACAGCAGCCCTGAAATAACACCCATGTAACACAACATTTGCTTTTCCCGCTTTCCAGCGTATTTTCCGTAGTGTTCAGCGCCGTGTCAATCAGGCAGTATCCGAGCGACCTCAAAGTCGATGCTTCACATGTGCGCCAGAAGACTGAGCCAGCAAAGTATTGAGAACATCTTCAGCTTTGAGCGGGCACTCGACCGAACGCCGCGCCTCAGACCCCGTGCATTCAACTAAAGTTGGGCAAACTTCTGCCCCACTTCATCGCGCCGCTCGCGGCAGAGTGGCTGCAGCTCCTCCGACCCAGCTGACGCTCGCACCAGCTGAAGGTAGCCCATGGCGCAGTTTCGTCAGTTCCGCGCGGTCGATGACGCTGTGAGCGACGTGCCTGCGGGCACACGGCTGTTTTCGGCGTCAGCGGCGCCGCACCCGGTCCCCGCCTGCTGACGCATGGCGTCAGTGGCGTCAGACCGGGTGGCGCATGGCGTCACCCGGTCCCCGCCAGTTCCACATGGCGTCAGTGGAGCCAGACCCGGTCGCCGCCGGGATATCATGGGGAGGACTGCATGGCGTCAGCGGCGCCGAACCCGATCTTCGCCGGGATATCATGGGGAGGGTCACACGGCGCCAGCGGCGCCGCACCCGGTCTTCGCCAGGATATCATGGGGAGGGTCACACGGCGTCAGCGGCGCCGCACCCGGTCTCCGCCGGGATAGCATGGGGGAAGGAGGGAGGGCTACATGACGCCTGCCGTCTATCTCAAGTCGGGCTCGCGAGGCAGGCAGCAGTGCCGGGGATTGCCCGGCCAGCCTTGCAGGGAGGGCTCCACTTCGAACTGCCGTCGTCACGGACCGGCCGATGTTTTCGAGTTCGGCCGGAACGGAGGCGGGGCGGCGCCGGAACTCCTGCTCCGACTTGTTCCGGCCACGGCCCGGCCACAGCTGTTCGCTCCCAAGGCCCGACCGGTCTCGCACCGCCGGGAAAGCGGGCCGCGGTGCCATCCGCGGGCCGCTGCAGTCCCGCTGCGTTAGTTACCGCCGTCAGTTGTGTTGAGCTTGTTTCCCCCAGCAGGCAGGCGGCGCGCAGCGGCGGCGGCGCCAGGCGCGGCTCGCTGGGCGATCGGTCGCCGTTTGGTGTTACGACCGCGGCGTGTCGGGTTGCAATGACCCCAAACCGCGGCGCCCTAGCTGACCTTGGGACCGCATTACAGAACGGCGACGGCGCGCGGCAAGGCGGAGCAGGCTGACATCGCCGCCCAGCATGCGCGGGAGGACTCTGGCATCGCGCGTGTGCACGCCAAACAATTCGCGCCAGACTTCCTGCAGCCTGGTAAGGGTCGCTTCAAGGGCATGGCGAGCGATCGGGTAACTCACTTGAGACTCCTGGGCAGCATAGTTACACCCACCGGGAGACGCCTGCTGCCTACGGGGGCTGCTCACATATAAAGGGAATGTTCCACATTGGTACTTATTGAAGCAAGTATGAGATATGATGGAATGAATCCCTTACAACTATTGGTATACCTTTACGTGGAGAGGACTGGTCCGGACAACGCTATTTTTTTGTGAAGTAGATATGCTGCTCAATCAATGAATGAGAAATGTAACTCTTTGTCTTGACTTTAAATGCCGCAGGCCCTGTGGGATGACAGGATTTTAGTGACGTCATTATCTAGTCACAGATGCCTGGATGACCTTCAAAAAGTCTACACGAAATACTCTGCACTTCGTCGCGGGCCTGTAACACAAAACACAGGGCTCAGGTCTTAAAAGGATAGGGTTGTGAGCTGCACCGAATCTACCATGAAAAATACCACGGAATATTAGGTCGTATGTGTAGCCAGCAAGCATTCTCCTAACGCTGCAGTGATTCCATAAAAGTTTGACCTTAACATGAACCCAGGAAAAGGATCATACTACTTGGTGACACTTTAATTGTGGCAGTGCTTTAATTCACAGTATTGTGACCGGCTACAAAACGTCGCAGTGCTAAAATGCGGATGTTTGGAATCTTTAGGGGCAAGCAATTAAAGTTTGGAGTAATGATTTTGCTCGTTCGGGGGAAAATGATAAAAACGACTATTATTTGAGTTGCCTTTACGAGTTCCCAGAGAAACGTGGGTGAAGAAGCTCAGCCGGGATCGTTCTGATAAAAAACTTCATGCTAGTCTCGTGTTCACAAGGAATACTAAGATCATCACCACAAGAGTACTTAGTTCGACCAAAACCCACGGACAACCAGCGTCAGTGGTGTTGGAACCTGACTGACATGGTGCTCACTGCCCACCTCTCCGGAGCTCGGCCCACATAATCACTGACATCCCACTGGGTTACCTCTGACCTGGAGGGGGGGGGGGAGACCGTGGCATGCGTGTTTCCGGTGTCGCTGACGCAGGTCCGGTCTCAGAGGTCGCTGGTCCGGACGGTCCGGACGGTCCGGACGTGGAGGTAATGACCCGAGACAGGGACCCGCCGAGGCTAATGGCCCCGGGGCGTGGCCGGCTGGATGGGGAGCTGAGGGAGAGAGGGGGGGGGGGGGGAGATGTGACAGTGCTGACTGGAGGGCTGCTAAAGTGTAACCGTACGTTGTGGGGAGTTGTTTAGGGTGTAAGGGTGTAACCGTGCGGTGTGGGTAGTTGTTAGAGTGTAACTGTGGTGACCCTGAGGATTGACGAGGTGTGGCTCTGGTAACTGGATTGTTGGTGGCGTGCTACTGAGAGAAGCGGAAATTTGTGAGGTGCAGCTAATGCCGAGGGAAGAGTTGTTGGGGTTTAGTTGTGCTCCCCGTAACTGGTTCGGTGTAGCTGAAAGCAACGGATAGTGGTAGAGCGGGTAGAACAGTTGGTGTAGCTGGGGAGCCAATGGATTAACTGGAGGGCTACTGAACTGACTGGAGTGTTGAGATGTGACTGTGCTAGCTGGACAGTTGGTGGCGTTGGTAGGTCCTGACTGGAGATTGATGGTGTGCAGCTGTGCTGACCCACAATCTGCTTTATTGGATGCAGCTGAGCTAGTCGAGACCTAAGAGTGTGTTTTGGGAACCTGATAGTCAATGGTGTGTTGTAAGTCATTCTTACGGTAAGGCCGTCTGTAACCAGACTCGCAGATGGTTTAGGTTTCGTCGGACCACGCACTAGTAAAGACAAATTAAATCATGGTAATCTGACTGTTGGTATGCATAGGATGGTCATTTTGGCGATATTTGAGCTGGCGCAATATGTGGTAAGAGCAAAAGAGAGCATAGGAGCAAAAATCACTTATTATCGTATGGGCGGGCGGGCTTCTATCTCGAGGCAGAACACGCCCAATCACCTCACTTAGCGGTTTCCTATGCTACCGCTGGCTGCTACAGGAATCGTATTTTTGATGCGCTCTATTTTTCTTGAAAAAGTTGCCGGTGAATTGTAGGTTTCAGTTTACTTGCAAAGCCATGTAGCGTTTCCTGCCTTTTAAGCGCTCATTTCCATAAAAACATGAAGGGCAGCGATCGATAGGCGGACGTGTATCCCGTTAAAGGTTCGAGGCCAGTTTAGCTGAATCCGGTAAGTTTTTTGCCGTCTCATCGACGGGCGCAACAAATCAATGCGTATGGATTTACGGGCGCGAGGGAAGGACTTGTCCAGCCGGCAAGGTCACCGAGCCTGCACGGAGGACACTTGTCCAGGCCTGGTTACTTGTCCAGCCGGCGAGGTCACCAGGTCTGCACGGAGGACACTTGCTCAGGCCTGGTGACTTGTCCAGCCGGCGAGGTCACCAGGTCTGCACGGAGGACACTTGCTCAGGCCTGGCTACTTGTCCAGCCGGTGAGGTCACCAGGTCTGCACGGAGGACACTTGCTCAGGCCTGGCTACTTGTCCAGCCGGCGAGGTCACCAGGTCTGCACGGAGGACACTTGCTCAGGCCTGATTACTTGTCCAGCCGGCGAGGTCACCAGGTCTGCAGGGAGGACACTTGTTCAGGCGTGGTGACTGTCGGGCGGCATTATTTTCATCCTGGCGTGCGGCCAGGCCCGACCTAGGCGTGCCGTTCCCCAGGTGGCGCCACCGCCCCGCCGGCTCCTCCGCTGGCGGCGTGCTCCAGCCGAGCGCCGCAGCTCACCGTTCCGCTTGACACACGGCTGTGTGCTCAATGTGGGCTGGTCAAGTACCGATAACTGTCCGCTGCGAGCCTTTAGATTTATGGCGACTTATGGCGACTTGGACAGGTCTTAGCTTTCTAGATGCATTGCATCATCGATAGCTGTAATTCTCAGCATAGTAGCGTTTGTGTTGCTTCGTCCCATGCCGATCGATGCACATTCATTATTTCATTTACGGTGCATCTGCATGTGCAAATATTTATAACGATGCCTCTCCAACTGTACATGTCGGATAGCGCACCGTGCCAGCACCGCCAACCGTCGCTCCGATGCCTGCAGGCTCCGAGGGCTACAAATCACGTCCGGACACCCGTGGCGGCAACCCCGAGCTCGCCGTGCCGCAGATCCGGACTCAAAGCCCTCCGCGCGAGCTAACGGCGCCCGAGCCGCCCCCGCCGCCCAACGGGCTACCGCCCGGCCTGGACGGGCCTGTGTCGGTGGCGGTGCCGGAGACGGCGCCGCCGGCGCCGGCGCCGGCGCCGGAGCGGCCGGGCGAACGCGAGCCGCCTGCCGGTCGGAGACCCAGTGCGTCAGTGTCGATCGCAGCGCCGCAGGGCGACCGCGCCAGCGTGGACTACTTCCCGGCGGCGCTGACGCGCGCGGACAGCGCGAGCCGGGAGCCGGCCGGCGAGCGCGCGCCGGCGCGCCGCTCGCGCGCCAGCCTGCAGGGCGCCGCCGCCATGAATGACCGCTTCGACCACTACCGGCGTGCGCCCAGCCGCGAGGGCTCGGTGGAGCCGGCGGCGCGCGCGCGCCGCACCACGCCTCAGCCGCCCGAGTTGACGCTGGCGGCGCGGCCCGGCTGCCGTTCCGATGCCCACTGCACGCCAGACTCCGGCGTCTTCGAGAGCGCCGACGAGCCGGCCGGCCGCGTCGCCAACGCCGCTGATGCACCCCGCTTCTTCATCCCCGATACGCCCGAGCAGGCGGCGCAGATGGCGGCGCCGGCGGCGGCCGGCATGAAGCGAACTGAGAGCATGTTCATGCCTGGGCCGCAGGGCCGCCGCGGTGGCACGGTAAGTGGCACCGCTGCTGCCGCCTGACGGCGTGGCCTGCAAACGCGGGTGTGGGACCCGGTAACGGGTGGGTGGGTAGGCAATCCATTTTCCAGCATATGATTGTCACTATGATGAGCTAGAATTTATAATTTAAATGTATGGGGTCTTGTTCGCCCGCTCATAGCAAGTGCAAGCTACTTCATGTATTATGCGCTGTTGCAGGCGCCGGTTTTTCCTATCTTCACGCTCTGCACTTTCACGTGCAGTTTTGCACACATTTAACGCAGAAGCAATGCAACACACTACAACAGAACGGTGAACAGAAACATCGCACACCACCATTACCTTTCACCTCTTCGGCATCATGTGCCCTCCACGGGTCGGCTCTTGTGATCGATGGCCAGCATGCGAGGACTGGAAACTCCCCAACAGCACGCGCCACTTTTTGGGCCGCGTCGCACCCAAGGCTGTGGCCGCCACCCTAAGAACGGCGGGCGTGATTCAGTGGCACCCGTGCGATACCCCGCGCCTGGCAGCGGGCGCTGGCACGTGGCCCCACTTGTGTTGGCAAACGGCGCCGCTGCTGCTAAGTGGGCAGGGCTGCGGTCCCGGCAGACCACCCGCCTCTCGGGAGACCAGAAATACTTCGCCACCGAAATCATCGGGGGTTAGGTTCGTGTCAACAATGCTGGGTGCTCGCGTGAAACGTGACGTCATCCGGCGTGATTACGACATGAGGATGCACTGGGTGTATGGGGATTCCCACAGTAATTGGCAGCCTGCAAGGAAAGCAAACAACGAAAATGCCACTGCAAAATATAGCGGACAAGCGAGTAATCCGCGCCGGTGTTATGTACATTTATGTACGTAATGTACATGCACACGTAAGGGCAACGTTAGTTTCCCATCTTGATGGCAAAGTGATAACCATTTTAGCTATTCCTCTCTAGCCAGAGCCCAGAGGGCCACGAATGGAATCATTCTTTAGACTATCGTTCTCGTCTGATATGTCCATGTGTATAGCATAGTGTGTGTTGGTATGCATACAGTGCACCACGCAGGCGTGACAGTCCGAACAACTTTTCCATCCGTGGCATTTACCCACAGGGGCAATGTTGAAACTTCTGATAGTGTGGGAGGGGAGGGAGGCTCATCCCCTTGACCTCCTGGTTCCCACACCGCTGTCCATCTACGTAAACATGCTGGAATCTGTAGAACACTGATGCTGTTTGGAACCCTGGCGTGTGACGACAAGTGTTCAGCATCATCTAAGAATTGAAGATCGTATGATTTCTGGAGCCAACTTAGCGGAGACCGCCATTACAGACGTGTGGCTGTTTGGATCGGTCAAGTGTCGGCGGCACCCATGCTCTTACTTCTGATATTTGTTTTTTGTTGGGGAGGGTGATCACATTACATTGCATGTATCTTTTTGTTTTACGCCTTCTTGTGATTGCACATCCAGAACGAAACTAATAACGATTTAGACCGGTGTCAGTTATCGCATGGTTGAATCTACCTGGCTAAAGACAACAATACATACCACGAAACCCATATTTGCGCGGCGATCCGATGTCCCTTGTTTGATGGGATAGTGATGTTATACCCCCGGCTTTGATCATGATCTTGTACCCTCATTCCCGATGCTGACCTCATATCCCAATGCCCATCACGACCCATGTGCATGGAAGCCCGCCACCCCCAGCTTCATGGGTGGCTCGATACGTTATCAAACGACGGTGACCGTGTCAGCATGACCGTGTCAGCTGTCTGTGTCAGCGCTGACGACGACTCCATATATCAGCGCCGTCGTTGGTCCAGCACTGCTACTGTTGGTGATTCGCCCCACCAACACCAGTAGTGATAAGTTACCCCAGCATCGCCGGAGATTCCATATCTCAACGCCAGTGAAGGCCCGACAGCCATTCATTGTCGCTGCCACTGCCGGCGGCACCAGCGCTGATTTCTCTGGGGGCCGGTCGGCGTCGCACCGGGGGACCGATCCCTCCGGCGGTGGCGCGGCGGCGTCGCTCTTTACGAGCGGCGCCGTCGGCGGTCCCCGGCGGTTCCGGCGCCGGGGCAAGGCCAGGACGGGCCGCGGCAGGCGCCAGGCTCGCGGGAAGGACGTCATGCGAGGGTTGCCGGTCGGGATAAGTGTACCAGGCGCGGGCTATTGGATCAGGGGTGTCAGAACAGGGATAGACTAGTTGGGGGGGGGGGGGGGGGGGGGCAGGCGACGATTGTCAGACGACCGGAGGCCACGAGACGAGACCCCAGACGCAAAACATTGGACGACCGATGCCAAACGAGGCGTCACACTTCGACGACAGGCCAGGGGCGCCAGACAGCAGATGTCAGACCAGGGACGCCAGGTGCAGACGTAGGTGGACACTGTACTGGGGCTGATAGACTGAGGAATCCATGTGGGCGTTAACGAGACCAAGAATATCGCACATTTTATGCGGAACAAAGAGCTTCTATTCCCGGTATCCACGCCACAAACAGTACAAGCTCCGAGCCCTGCCAAAGCCGAGATAGTCGAGAGAAGCAGTCCAGTTATCACGCCCGGCTTGGGCTGGACTGTCAAATGTTAGACATATTTGACACATTCTCACATCGCTTTGATGTTGGAAGGACAAGGAGGCGCAAGTAAATGCACCGCGTTGATTTCTGCGCTGAAATGAAGCTGACGCGCGCGGCTGATACCATCGTCACGTTTGACGACGCTTCTGATTGGTCTAGGCCAAAGTTAATCGTTGCCTGATCTCCTAGCACATCACTAACGTGGCTGCCCGAGGCCCGGACGTGTGCGTGAAAGTTCAACTCGTCGACAAACTGCTAGATAAAGTGGATTCTTCCCGCATTTTTTTAGTCGTCATGCGTGTCAGAGAGCGGTTAATTACCAGCCTGACAGCCTAAAATTGAGCCTTTCGAAGAGTTTTCTTCCTGGATGTTGACTAGCGTGACCCAGCTGTGTTCGAGAACTAACCGGGCCCGTTCAAGCTAACCAGCCCAGTGTTGCATAGCTTGAGACTACTTCCATTGCCCCATTAAGCTCAGCGCCATTTCCAAACAAGAACACCTGCGGCCTGCCTCCCAGTTAGTAGTCAGACTTGGTTTCAATAACGCATTAGAGACGTTTTATCAAAATTTGGTCCAAACGGTCCGCATTCACGGTGCTGAACATTGTGCATGTGATAGAAAGGCACTCTCAGAGGACGAGGCAAGTCTAAAAAACGGAGTCCCTCGGACCATTTTCTGACTCCTTTCTTCCATACACCGCCGTATGGTTAATATTAAACTTCCACAAAAAGTGAGGACACCATAAGAGGCCATGCAACGTGCTCCGTCAGCACACTTCTATGTCTGTTGTGTGCTTTGATTAATGTAGAGCCAGGTCTTATATAGAGAGTTATAACGCTGAACGGATTGGGTTCCCGCTCTTGCCTTCCAGGACATCGCAGATGGACGTTTTCCGCAGGCCGTGCTACGCCGCGAAAAGGCCTTCCAGTATCCGCTGACTTCTCCGATCGGCTGTCAGTTGATCGTGACACATGTGTCAGGCCAGAGCAACTCAACCCAGTGATCATGCCTGGGAGCCTGGCAAACGCACCTTGAGTGAAAAGTTCTAGCAACTGATCTAAACGGCCTTGCGTAGCTTCAAATGCCTCTTCCCGTCAAATTTTCCAGGTTTTTGAATGATGTATGAGTTCCTCCTGCTATTTGTATGCTTTTGTTTAAAGTACACAACTGGAAAATGGGTTTCTGACTCAGTACAACCAAACACAAAGGTCTAGTTTGAATTATTATAATAAACTAGTGCCCTCGATTGTCTACGGGATTTCCTGAAAAAATACCAAGTACCGGGCGCTGTTTTTGCCAGCAGGTGGCGCAGATATCACTAATTAGGTTCGTTGCTCAATGGATGAATTCCTCCTGCCAGTTGTTCAATTTTGTCTAGGCCACATAGTTGGAGAAATTCCACTACGAACGTTCTAAGATAGTTTCAAACTGCTTCCTGGCCCCATTTGACAGGGAGTCGCATGGGTGTATCTTTCACACTCTCTTTCCTAATTTCTTGGAATGCTGGCAATAGTAATAGCCTTATTCTTCAGAGAAAAGCCAGGAGAATAGAGATATAGTTGGACTAGCCCAACAACATCTCCATTCTCCTGGTTTTTCTCCGAGGCATAAGGCTATTGCTACTGTCTTATCCATGTGAATAATGTTCCTCGCTAATGTACTGAACAACGTACGTAATTTCTCGGAATGCATCTTTTCCTGCTGAATGATATGAATGTCGGTTTTGAAGCATGCATCTCTGTCTCATCTCATGCTTATATTTTAACGCCGGTCGCCATACAACACGTAGTTTTAGTGTTATAACATTTTTAGAAACACTGGTGATTTACGGGTGGTTTGAGGCGTGTTCGTGATGCAGATGGAATATTCTGTTGGGTCGTTGACCGCGTCATTGTTGGAGCAGTATCCTTAACGAGGACGTTAGCCCGAATGGCAAACCCATCTTGACGAAGTGAGTCTATAAAGCTTGTTGCAACTTCAATACCCATTGTAAATCTAGGTCGTGTATAGCACGCTCCGTATATTATCCGTCGCGTTGCAAATATGCATACACACTTCAGATAAATCACGGCACATTTGCAAATACCATCCTACTTATGTGCCATCGCATGCAGTGTTTGTTGTTTCCTTTACAACAATCTCCAACTTCGCATTTGTTCAGAACTTATCTTACTCTCGATTGTTTCACAGCTGTTTTTAGTTCAGACCGCTCCATGGTCATCCACATTCTTGACTGCTCCCTAGCCGTGTGTAACTTACAGCTCTTTCATTAACCATTTATGGCTTTCAGCAACGACCGCCTGGAGAGTCAGAGTCATAGGAGCCACTTATATCGCGCGGCCGTCTCCGGTCCTCGGCTGAACTGTCTGTGACCGCCGCTTCCTCCATAGCCGTCCGTAACTGCTGCCTCCTCCACAGCCGTCCGTGACTGCCGCCTCCTCCATAGCCATTTCTAATTGCTGCTTCCTCCACAGTCTTCTCTGAATGACTCCTCCTCCACCGTCGTCTGTGACTGCCGCCCCCTCCACAGCAGAATCTGACTGTCGCCTCCTCCACAATCGTCTGTGACGGCCGCCCCCTCTATAGCCGTCTCAAACTACTGCTTCCTCCGCAGCCGTCTCTGACGACCACCACGCTGCAGCGGAAGAAGTCGATGCCGGACGCGGCGACGCTGCCGGTGAAGGCTCGCGTTATGCCGCGGGAGGAGGCCAACTTCCTGGCCGCCAGCCAGCGGGACGCACTGCGCCGACAGGCCGAGGAGGCGGCCATGTACCGCGCCAACCCGCTGCTCTACGTATACAATCCCAAAGTCAAGGTGAGCGCGGCCCGTGGGATTGCTAGCGGCACATATTTGCCAACTCTGTGGTATGAGTCTGCGCTATGTGTCACCTGTGGAGTTGTGTGAATTCAGGTTGTTCTGAACCCTGTGGAGCTGCGCGACGTGGTGTTTTTTTTTTGCACTTGCAACGATCACTAAACTCACCAACACTTGTGGTGTTGGATCACCTTAGGAGACAGTGTAATTCGATGGCAGATCGTGTGACTGTTGTCAGTCTAACTGACATGAGTAGACTTCATGCCCCACGCGGGGCTTACGTTGATCGTCAGGCTAGGCGATGTTCAGCGGTTGACCCCACTATTCCGTTGCAGGATTGGTTCTCCAGGCAGCGGCTGGTACTAGCCGTAATCATCATCAACATCTCATTGGCGATCCTGTTCTTGAAGCTCTTGACATAGCAGTGGCCTTACAACCAGTGCTCGTGCTACATTTGTACTTTGAAGCGCCGCCAGTCGAGCCGTGATTGGCCGAGAGTGGGCCGCGTCTGCAACCCAGTGACCAATCGGTGCCTTGACCCGCGTGCGGGAAAGCGACCTGTCTAGTGTCGACACCGACGCGAGTCATCAGAGAAAGCGACGACCGAATGCGAGATATTTTTCACCAGAGGCTCAACCGAGCCTCGGCCTCGTGCCTTGAACTCGTTTTTAATTCGTAAAATTAGTGTTTTTCTGCCTAGTGGGCGGTTGTGAATATTTCCCATCGTGTTGTCACCGAATCAAACCCGTCGGGTGATGAAAGTGAGCCTCCTCGTCTGTAATTGATCTTCGCCCTGGTGGCCGAGACCAGAAAGGGCTTGCTTCCCCCTGTGCTCACCCAGATTCGAATGTGCCGACCTGATGATTCGATCCTTTTTGACTCTATGCTTCCTCTTCTTTCGCATGTCTTTTTGCATGCCATTCTGGCGTTCCATTGTGTTTGTGCAGTTCCGACACGCATACCCACCGCTGTGAGCGGACGCTGTGCGCTGCACGATGCTCACACACCCCTATGACGATGCACGGCACCCGCCAGCAGCTGACCTGTGTGGTTCGGCCACCGCTAGACGGCAGCACCAGCCGTCGCCATTAGCCGTGATCGCACGCCCGCGAGCCTGTCCAACGAGTGCCATCAAGTCCTGGCCCCGTATCTGCATAGTAAAAAGGCGACATGCCGCTAGCATGTGCAGCCCGTCGTCACCCTCCACTGGGATCAGTAGACTGCTCTACTGACAAGAATCCGGCCGGGGATTGGTGCGCAATGGACCTTCTACGCGGTAGATCGAAGCCAATAGCATTTGCACCGCACGCTCATGTTTTTGACCATTGATGGATTATGTATCCGTTGAAGCAAGCAACCGAAGACACACATTTTCCCAGCAACTGCCGACAACTTTAACCTTGCATAAATACAAACCACAGATACCTATACTGACGTTTGTGAGCTCCTGAGAACTGATGGTGGACGTCTGGACGGATGTTTCCCATTCGAATGTTGAAGGCCGTATTGTGGTTCGCGTCCCTCCATTCTGAGGTAGAGAGGACCGGCATGCTAGATATTTTCCTGCGGAATTAGCCCATATATGGTTTCCCAGGGTGAAATCAAACCGTTAGAGCGTTTGCAAAGATAAGCAATCGATGTAAGTCGGAGAAGATCGAGACGCCTCCTTAGCAAAACGGAACGAATTTTAGAGTTCAGTAGTTTACTTCCTGCTCATTTAATGCTTGAATAGCCAACGACAACAAAATATGGCACGTTCAGAGAACTTTTCACACTGCTATTGTTCGTTTCAGTCAGTCAGTTCTGCAAGAGGAAAGCCAGTGGTCAGAGGTGGCGGCGACCACCATCATTTGTAAAAGTTGCGTGACAAATAACGACATATGACCCACGTCTTTATCTGCATACTTTGTGACAGTTGTCTATTATTTTTGCGTGTTTTGTGTTCAACTTTGAGTAGTTTATGTGCTTTGCGACAGGCGAGCATCCAGTATGCTTTGTAAAAGCACGTTGAGAGCCGAGGAAAGGGGTGCTGAAAGGCCGAATTGATAAGCAACCAGCTGCATTAGCATTTTGCTGCCTCTACCCAGAACACCAGCCTGTTGCTTAAAGGAAGTATTTCACATTTGTGTAGCTTTTTAAAACTGAAATAACCACCTTGAAGACCATTCAGTGCAGTTCACTGTCCTGCCATTCTTAAGACATAAATTCCTCTGGTTTCTGGGCTGCATGCTCGCGGAGGTATGCAAACTAATTCGGGGATGCTACTTCAAGGTCACCCAAGCACCCATGACACCATTATCACGTCATTAAAATGCTGCCATCCTATTGACCACTGCAAATGGGATTACGGTGCAAATAAATCTTACATTTGATGGCTGAAATATCCCAATAGCACGGGACAATAACGCTACTCCCTAGACGAAGGGTGGTAACGTCTGCGTCGGCGATGGTTCACGTAGCATAGGGGATGCCCATCACACGTTTACGCGAAATTGGCTTTAGAAAGAGGATTAGCCTGACTTTGTTACTTTTTCACGCCATTTATCACTTCGAAGACTCAAAGTGTTAAAGCAATTGATTGGTCTCAACGAGATGTCACAGCTGACAATGGGTTTCAGACTGCTAAATCAATGTTAAGTATGCTTAACACCACTAGACCAAGTCAAAAGGTAAGTTTTCCTGAAAAAGCGGACTGACAGCTTGAGCCATTTCTGCTTTACGCACCCATCTATACGAAGTCCTGCCACAAAACAGTGCAGAACTGACGCAGACGTGTTCATTGTTTGGCTCCAGGTATGTTTTAGGAAAGTTTTGTGTGCTTCGAGCATATCATTATGAAATAGACCTCAGTTCATGAGCCAGGTCGTTCCCGTCGCCAGGGGTTGGCGGATTTGTCGGTTGTTGGTTGTTGGCTGATTTGTCGGTTGCCGTCCACCGCTCGCGCTTGCCGTAGGTCGCCGAGCAGTGCTCCTATACTTAGAAATGGTCGCTACTCAGAAACCAGAAATGCCAGAGATACGTTTTTTTTTGGTCAAAACACGCGCAATGCATGCCCCAACGACGCATGAACATCTCGGAAGGACATCTTCAGAGAACCTTAGGGATAGGGGGCATCGGCTCTTCCCTACCAGGGCGACAGTTAAGTGCAGTCTTAGTCCGGTGTCCCCTGCTACACATTGGCCCGTTGGGACTGGAGGCTCTCCCCTATCGGGGCGACAGTTAAGTGCAGTCTCAGTCCGGTGTCCCTTGCTACAAACTGACCCGGCGGGGCTGGAAGCTCTCCTCTATCAGGGCGACAGTTAAGTGCAGTCTCAGTCCGGTGTCCCTTGCTACAAATTGACCCGGCGGGGCTGGAAGCTCTCCCCTATCAGGGTGACAGTTAAGTGCAGTCTCAGTCCGGTGTCCCTTGCTACAAATTGACCCGGCGGGGCTGGAAGCTCTCCTCTATCAGGGCGACAGTTAAGTGCAGTCTCAGTCCGGTGTCCCTTGCTACACATTGACCCGGAGGGGCTGGAAGCTCTCCTCTATCAGGGCGACAGTTAAGTGCAGTCTCAGTCCGGTGTCCCTTGCTACTAATTGACCCGGCGGGGCTGGAAGCTCTCCTCTATCAGGGCGACAGTTAAGTGCAGTCTCAGTCCGGTGTCCCTTGCTACTAATTGACCCGGCGGGGCTGGAAGCTCTCCTCTATCAGGGCGACAGTTAAGTGCAGTCTTAGTCCGGTGTCCCTTGCTACAAATTGACCCGGCGGGGCTGGAAGCTCTCCTCTATCAGGGCGACAGTTAAGTGCAGTCCTCAGTCCGGTGTCCCTTGCTACAAATTGACCCGGTGGGGCTGGAAGCTCTCCTCTATCAGGGCGACAGTTAAGTGCAGTCTCAGTCCGGTGTCCCTTGCTACAAATTGACCCGGCGGGGCTGGAAGCTCTCCTCTATCAGGGCGACAGTTAAGTGCAGTCTCAGTCCGGTGTCCCCTGCTACACATTGACCCGGTGGGGCTGGAATGTTTTCCACCGCCCTCCAATCGCTTGGGTCAATTAAAAAAGAAGAAAATTAGCATAATAAACAAAGCTATCCTTTTCCTTCCAGCGATCCTTTTCCTAACCTGCCGTAGCACCACCTGTTAACCATTTATTTGCGTTCGCGCGGAATGAGGACCCGCTCTTACTGAGACACTTTCCCCTGCTTTGGCTCGAGGTGGTTTCATACATCAGCCACTGTCTATTGATACCGTTTGAGGTTTTATGCAGTTATTTTTCCAACAAAATCCAAATATCTCCTGAGCCAGCCAATACACTGCCTCAATCATTTAGCTAAAATGCCCAGTATTCACAGCCTGTGAACTAACAAACAGACCTTGAATGTAAACCGAACAGCAGGGTGTGTACGTATCTAGTCTTCATGAAATTAGGGATTGCTACAAAAAATAATTCGGAATCACTAGACACCCAACCAACAAATTGCATAAGGTGCCCCGGCGCCGGACATGTTGCCATATGAATAGCGTGGTCACATTCACATGTTCTTCAATATTCCAACCTAGCTTGATTTGTGCGTGAAAATGAACTATGGGCACACGATACCATACCTGCGGACATGATACTACTGCCATACCTAAGGACATATACTGCGTGGGATGCCATACCAAACAAGATGCCTGCAAGATCTCAAAACGTCAGCGTCGCGCTCGACCAAATTTGTTTACAAAGTATGAAACCACCAAAACGGCTAAACGGCTAACAGCCAAAAAACGGCTAACAGCTAAACGCGGTTTCCCCAACTGTATACTCACATCGCGTTTGACAAAATCTTAGTCGGTTGAGCTGGCAAACTTCCAGCGGCAAATAATGGGTGCTGCATTACGCATCCAAAAGCCGCATACGTAAGTCAGTGTACGACAAAAGCCTGAGCACGCAATCTGCGTTCCCATATAAGTGACAGATGTGCATCACATGTGTAATAAGCACGAACACATGCACATCGCTTGCATAACGCTTTTCTGCAGATTACCCCCTAATGAGTAGATTGGGCACAGCGACAGCATATAAACACTGGTACGCATCACACGTTAATTCAGCATGCGCTACCGCAGGCGGTTACGAGGCATTTAGCACGCCTACAGGCACAGGTACACGCAAGTACGAACGTTCGCCAACAGGTTACGCTGCACACACATTACTAGGGACGCCGCAGAAATATTCCGTTGCAAGGGTGGAGATCAGGTCCTTAAGACAAGATTTTGGTGTTGTTTTCATTTTTAGCGGTGATGAAGGGGATATTTCCACTTCACTTTGGGGAAGAGACAAACACGTGGCCAGAGCCCCGAAATACTTGCTCCACCTGTGTGTAGAGAAGGCTACTATTCGTATGGAAGGCTGAACATTTTCGAGACAGGGACGAAACCGAATTCGGAGACTCGGAAAAGTCTTTCGGTACACTAGTCATACTATCACAATCATCGGCATTTTTCTTCGGAACACAGCATTAACGGCTCAGGTCAATGCTAACGAGATGACAACGTTTAGTCTGATTTAGGTCCATCACAACCACTCCGAAGTCCGATTTTTAGATTCAGTTTGGCTTTCACAAGAACCGTAGAGCAGCGGCACTATATGCGGTGGCAGTTTTCTGGATCCGAATTGGTGTTTTCATAGTATCGGGGTCAGAATATCGGTCATGGGAGTAGTTGGGCTGTGTTTGAAGTTTTGGAAGAATGAAATGCATGACTGCATCTGCCATTTGTTTCAATAAGTTGCTGACAATATTATTTGGCTTTACCGTGGTAACATTCATGGTGGAATTGTCAAATATTTATTCGATATCAGTGCAATGCAAAATTATGGGTAACGTTCCATGAATACTTGACAGTTGACTATACTTGACTGTTGAATACTTGACAGTACTTCCATGACAGCTGAATTGAACGTTCGACCCTCAAAACGCCGTTTATGCCCGATTTCATCCAAAGACGCACATTTTTCCTGACCACGTGAGCAACAGAGATCGGTTGATTCGGGAACAAAATAACTTTTTTATTGGACGGTGATGGCTGTCGAGAGACGCGCGCGGGCGCACTGGCTGATCCAGGGGGCTGAGCAACACGGTTATGCCGCCCTTCCAGTTACAGGAAGGGTAAGTGATAATGTTTATAACATTTTGAAACAAGGGCCTTGTCGATCGGTTGCGAGTAATTTTTTCAAGGGCGCGTCAAATGCAACGGCTCTTTGCGACGGTTACGTATCAGTGCAATAGTCTGCGTGACCGTCACATACAAACATAATGGGGCATGCACGCGGAAGGAAGAACAAGATGCTGACAGCTGTTAAGGCTTGTGTCTATCCAGTCTCCTAGCATTTTTGGAAACCGAAGATGAGGCCATGGCATGAAGCACGGGACACAAATTTAAGGAACTCGCAATGCGTAAAGGAATCTTGTAGCTGACGCTACCAAACCAAAGATGTCTGCCACCAAAACGTCAATTCCCAAGCTCCAATTATGGCGATAGCAAGACAGTTAAAGTAGTCAGCTTCTCACGCAAGTGACGACACCGGCAACACGCGAGTTCTTTCGTCGGGTTGTCGCAGCGTGATTCTGTGTAAGTTCAAAGGTAGTCAAAACTTATAAGCCGGAAAGGAAAAGCTTGTCTCTCTTCACAAGCTGTTGCCTCAGGTTTTGCCAACTTCTTAACTTAATGCCTGATTGTTGGATGGGTCATTTGTATCGGTCCAAAGAGAACATTTTTGGTGGAATGTACCATGTGTATGATTGATTTATGTGAGTGGAGCAATTTTGTCTCCAATTTTATCTTTTTGAGGCAACTGTTTTCATCTATAATTAGTTACTGACCAGTCTGCAAAAATCCATCTACCATACCAAGTGCTTACACGTCTGCATCTGCATGGGATTGGCTCACTCAATGTGTAGCATATGTGCATCAAACTTAAGCTAGGTAAAATTGTGCTGAACTTTCAAAGTGATTTGTACCAATTTTTGTGGTGACAGTTTGCTTAAAGTTACTTAAGTACAAAGCACCATCATAAATCTTTGGATTTTCAAAACAATTGCCCTACACACTAAAGTTTGTGATCATGAGCTAAAACTTGGTTATCAGATTTATGGTGTGTGTGCACCTTAAACTGCTGCCTGAATGTCTGCTATGCCAGGGATGTTTGTCATCACATGTATTTTGACACCTGGGGTATTAGCTAAGTAATTTTGGACATAGAGACATTCTTAGGATGCATTATGATGATCCTGGCGTGAAGATATCAAATGACTGAGGGGCTCATGCCTGTTACAGTTGAAACTACAAAAT
>NW_023596818.1:13101049-13118549 GCF_011947565.3 Pollicipes pollicipes
CAGATCTCGGTGGATTGCACTGTGCCAGGCGAACTAAGCGCTTAAAACGTCTATTCATACTGGATACGAAGCATGCTGATGTTTATTAGCGGAGATGTACTTCTCGCAACCTCACATGGTCACTTATCCTGACCGATCGCTCCGTTTCGCCCGCGCCGTTCTACTGCTGCTGCTGTTGCTGCTGCTGCGGACCCTAACCCCGTCCACCGTGCTCAGAGTCAGGAGATGCGGTGGACGTGGACTCCGGCCGGCCGGTCACCGTCCAGTGGGAGAAGATGTCCAAGTCGAAACACAACGGCGTGGACCCGGCGGAGGTGATTGGCGAGCTGGGCGCCGACACCATGCGGCTGCTGATGCTGGGGACGGTGGCGCCCACCTCGTCACGACACTGGTCCAGCGACTGTGAGTGCACGGTTGGGGATGAGGACCGGCGGCGGCGTTTGCCGCCTCGAGGTGGGCGTTTTGAGGCGGAGGGCCCAGAGCAGGCCAACTACTGGGTCAGACTTATTGTTGTACGGCCTTTCGTGTGTGACACAGAAGGCCGCGGCGGTTTTTACGCTTGTGGACTTTGCTATTATGTTCCATGTGGCTAATATTCCTCATTTGCGTCCAGAACAATATTTATCCAGGAAGCACTCCTGAACCCACACTCCCCAACCTGGCTTTTTTGTGTTTGTTTTCTTGAGAGCGTATCATGTTTTTCCACGTAGTTGCATGTTATCGAAGGATCTCCCTCGCGTCCAATCCGTCATCTGTCCGAAAATGTCCATAAGCAGGCCGACCAGCCGCCCCCGTCTGTCCTCCGTCAGCGTTCCCGCCGCTGCTGGCCTGGCAGCGCCGGCTCTGGATGACGGTCGGCGACCTCCTGCGCCTGCGGTCCGCCCCCGCCCCACCGGCGGGGTCGGGGGCAGGGGACGAGGTGGAGCTAACGCGGCTTGAAGCGGAGATGAGGGAGACGCGTAACTACTTCGTCCGCACCGTCACGCTCAACTTCCAGGAGACGCATCAGCTGAGCGTGGCCATCACCCGACTGCAGGGACTCACCACGGCACTGAGGGTACGAAAGGGGCTGACGACGGTCCTGATGGTACGGGAGGGGCTGACGACGGTCCTGATGATACGGGAGGGGCTGACGACGATCCTGAGGGTACGGATGGGGCTGACGACGGTCCTGATAGTACGGAAGGGGCTGACGACGGTCCTGATGATACGGGAGGGGCTGACGACGATCCTGAGGGTACGGATGGGACTGACGACGGTCCTGATAGTACGGAAGGGGCTGGCGACGGTCCTGATGGTATAGGAGGGGCTGACGACGGTCCTGATGGTACGGGAGGGGCTGACGACGGTCCTGGGGGTACGAGAAGGGCTGACGACGGTCCTGATGGTACGGGAGGGGCTGACGACGGTGATGATGGTACGGGAGGGGCTGACGACGGTCCTGAGGGTACAGGATGGGCTGACGACGGTGTTGATGGTACGGGAGGGGCTGACGACGGTCCTGAGGGTACAGGAAGGGCTGACGACGTTCCTGAGGGCACGAGAAGGGCTGACCACGGCCCTGAGGGAACGAGAGGGGCTGACGACGGCACCGGGTGACCGCGGCTGGGGTTTCACCGAGGCTTACCTTGGAACACTGTTGCTCGATGTGCAACAGTGCGCCTGGCATGTGGAGCACCCTGGCCATTCGAAGCGTTGCTGGTCGCGTGACGTAGGCTGGGCGTCATCGCGTGCGTCTCACCTCTTCTTAGTTCATACTAGGGACCACTTCTATTGTTCGTCCCTGACGCCGCCCGCGTTGCCGCTTCTTCTCAGAGGCTGCCCGCCTGGTACCAGGCGCAGAGTGCAGAATACGAGCGCGCGCTCGGTGACCTGCTGATCATGACGTCACCGGTCATGCCGTGCCTGGCCGCAGAGATGTGGGCCGCATTTACCAGTGTTGTGCGACACGCCCACCCCAGCCACCAGCAGGTCAGAGTCAGTCGGTGCCTGCGCTGGTCTGTACCACTGAGTGTTGTAGCTATTTTTAGGGTCAGGCAATGTGGGTGTGGGTCGTTATTATCATGTCAGCCCGTTTCCGTGTCAGCCGGTGTCGGTGTGATTCAACGTCGGTGTCAGCGACAGTGTCACTGTCAGTGTCAGCCAGTGTCCATGTCGGCCCGTGTCCGTGTCAGTGAGTATTCATGCCAGCTGCATTGTCAATGTCGGCCATTGTCAGTGTCAGCCAGGGTCCATGTCAACAGCAGTGACAGTGTCAGCTAGTGTCAAAGCCAGTCAGTGCTGATGGCGGTCACTTATCGGCGACCTTGTCGGCGCCGGGACCGGTGCCATTATCCCCGGCAGACGGCGCCGCGATGTGGCCGATCGATCTGCCGGGGCTTCCCTGCTGTTGTCAGCGCCCGTTGCCATGACAAACTTGGGCCCGTCCGCGCTGTTTCAGCAGCTGATCTCAGGACTAAATCTGGCTCCGATGTCAGATATGAGTTTCTGTGCGGTGTTTGATGAATACGTAGCATTTGAATGCGTTTTGCTGTCTCGGCGCGTGGTACTGCCTTAGTAGAATGCAAATGTGGTTTGTTGTTTCGTTGTGTGGTAACATCTTGGTGAACCGCGCGGGACAAGCTGTTTTATCTTCTACTCGCTGCTTAGCTACTTGACCGTCGCTACTCGCCGCGAGATGACCGTGGTAATCAAAACGCCCTAAAAATATAAGTCGCTAGATTTACTGTTACGGCGCGGTGGATGATATGTGTCTGAACCGTTTGATTTGGGCAGACTCGCTGACAGAGGAGCCTATCTCAAAATGCTGCCACTGCCTATCAAACAATCTGAGCGGCTGGTGATTGGCTGTTTGAGTAATGGCAGCTGCAGATGGACTAACCACGTGACAGCGGCTGTTGCCGACGGACCGCTGTGCGGCGGCTGACGGCCGGTGCCCTGTCGTGTGTGTGATGCCACAGGACTGCACGGTGCTGGAGCAGCGCTGGCCAACAGTTGATGAGGACGCCGCACTAGAGCTGAGCGTCGAGGTGAGCCCTCTGGCGGCCGGCTGGGGTCGCGGCGCGCGGATGATGCCCTTTCTCGATCGCAGTGGATATGTCCTCCCGATAGCCGTGGTGTCGAGCGCTGTCTACCGCCGCTGGACCGTTCCGAGTGTCATGCTTTTCCCCACTGGCGACTTGTGTTCAGCGCTTGCCCAGCATGGGGATGGCCGGGTGTAGCTGACTGGAGGCTTGACCAGAACCCATCGTCCGGTCTATAATTCCTTCAAACTGGACTGCGTTTCAGTCGAGGGGGAAATGTGAAAGGTTGGTGCGGGTACTGTCAGACCCCGGGTGTTTCCGCTGTGCGTCGTGCGTTGTGCTGTATACAAACAAAAAAGTGTGTTCTGCGGTGTTTGAATGGCCAGACCTGCGTTTGCTCCATCCCTGTGAGAGATTTGGCCCTGATACGGCCACCACCCTGCGTGCTCCCGCCGGGCGTGACACCGCGCCGCCGCGCCCTCAGATCAACGGCCAGGAGTCGGCCGTGGTCCCGCTGCCGCGGCGCCAGCTGGACGCGCTGACGCAGGCGGAAGCCTGGCGCCTGGCGCAGGCGGTGCCGGTCGTGGCGCGCTACACGGCTGGCGGCGTCTCCGCCTGCCGCCTGCGCTTGCTGCCCGGCCTCGGCGCCACGCTCAGCCTGCAGGCGCGGCAGGCTCCGGCCGCACAGGCGGACGCTGAGCGGGAGGAGGTGCTGCGCAAGCGGCAGGAGCGCAAGCAGGCCAAGAAGGAGCGGCGCGAACAGCGCCTGCAGCGGCGCGCCGAACGCACCGCCGACGGCAAGTAGCGGCGAGCGGCGTGTCGCTGCGGCGGTCGAGTCAGGAGCAGGGGTGAAGTGTGCGCTCGTCGTCCGCAGGCGGTCTGGTGTGGCATGTGTTGGGTGATGTAGACCTCGCGGACGGAGCGGTGCGTGCCGAGAATGGGCGATGTTTCAGAATATATAATGCTAAGCATGTAGTGTTTTCAATAACGTTTTAAGGCTAACGTCATGTTGATTCGAGTGAAATGGATGCATCAGATTTCTAACTGTTTGTGCTAGACTGGTGACGACCTGGTCATGCCAGTTCTTCTCGCGGGTCAGACAAAACTAAATCTTGCCAGTCTATAGCCTCTACTTGCCAGCTGCACTCACCAACACTCACATCACACCACGTGCACGTGTACACCCAACACCAGTTTGGCGTCTTTGAGTCTATACGCGTAGGAGTATGCATGGTGACGAACGGCTCACCTCACACGCCAACGCCAATCGAAAACCAGTCATGATCACGCTCCACGGAAACTATGTGATTACCTACCAATGAGAAGCGAGCATGACATCGTATGATGGGGCTGCTAAACCACTGACAGAGTGTGGGATCGCCTTGTGATACCGGAACTATCTGATGCAACAGAACAAAGATATATGAGGAGGGTAGGATCGTTCGGGGATTTTAGCGCCCCATTCACTCAGCGTTAGCGTGACGTCACCGGGACATTCTCCTCAGCAGCCTCAGCGCGCGGCCCCGCGTGTGATGTAATAGTCCGAAGGAAATAATCGCTCGCCTGCTGGTTTCGTCCTCCCCGGCTACTGCATGTAAAGTTTAGAACGAATGGCTGCTCTTCCTTCTCTTTATGTCGACGTTTCCACAGATAGTGTCTCACCAAACAAGTGATTTCGCTGTGAATTCGAAAAGCTTGATCTGGACTAGAATTGCATCGCTCGCATTAAGCGAGATCTGTCAGCGATGGTGCCAATGCAGCAAGTCAAGCTTCACCAGTTCTGGCGCCTTTGCCGTCGCCCGTTTCAATGTCATCAACCGGAGGTGGTAACGGCCCCCTAACCAGGTTAGCCTGGAGGTCAGACCGCCCCGGATCCCGGATCTGGACGAATCGGCTGAGCTTGGCCTCGGCAGCTTGGCATGCGACACTTGTTAACCGCGGTGGGGTGGTGCGACGTTTCCAAAGCAGGCCTCGGGGCGCACAGTCAGGACTTCAGATGCATAACCGGGAGACGACCCCCGCTGTGACCTCAGCAGCCTCCATACAGAGCCCGGACCACACGTTCCGAGGCGGCCTCTGTGGCCCCAGCACGCCGAACACCCTTCTCGTGCGTCCCAATGTGGCCACTGAAGCCTTGGCAACTGGCAAGCTCCATGCAGCCTCGCGCGTTATGTACTGTTCCGAAGGAAATAATCGCTCGTCTTCTGGTCCAGGCGTCCCGCTAGGAGCGTAGCAGACTCCACAAAGGTCCCAGGATACGCGTCCACAGGCGGCCAATGCGACCACAGCATGCTCCTTACACGGTTTACCTCATGCGTTGAGTGCCGGTCGTATAGTGTACTACAGTCGTTAACGCTTCTGAGTTAACCACTGCGCGTCTGGGAAACCAGAGATACGGGGCTCGATTCCCCGCGGTGCCCGCCCCTCCTGCCAGAGTGAGAGGCAGGCGACGCCATATAGCCTCAGCAGCTGAGTGCGTCGTAAAAGCCTCAGTGACACACACACCGCATGCGTTCCAAGGTGACACAGGTCTAAAGGTCAAACGCATGATGCGCTCCTCGCGTCTCAAAAGGCTGTTGCCGCCCCAGCGGGTCCCACATACGTGGATCGTTTCCTGCGACATAAAGCAGCCGTAGGCCCACCTCTCCGCTATTTGTCTAAAGCAGTGTGAACAGAAGTCACTACGGTCTCGTCCCTCTTCAGTCCCAACACGATACTCACCGCCTCACTACGAGCTACCCACGTATCCTCACTCCTATCCCTCATACCCATCCTCACTCCTTTCACAAGAGGACTGTGCTTAGACATTCACGAATTTCAAACGCATCGCAACATCACGGTAAACCTCAGGTGAGTGCGGGGGTAGTTACAACAGTTTACCAACATCATGCCTCTAGCGGCGTGCGTGGTGTGTTGCTAGTTACGCCATGTAAATCGTGCCGGCGGCATCGCGCGATCTACAGTCGCGCGATGGTGGACTATCAGCACCGGCCGCACCCAGCCTGATGGCAGCGAGCCGCACCAGCTGCGGACGGCAGCGACATCGAATAACTCACACGTGTGAGTGAGAAGTTTTAGTGGAGTCGGCTCACCATTCGGTAACAAGGATGCGGCATTCGGCCAGGGAACAGGCAGCTGAGCCCTCAGCTCACCCGAAACCGCTGCACCGCGTCCGCCGGCACCGGACAACTCCCACCACCGCCGGCGCACCAGCCGCGACCGTCGGAGCTCAAAGTCCCGTCTCTGAGACGCCAAACATCGCCGGTAGCGCGGCAATCCTTCAGTTCCACGCAGTGAACCGCTGCCTGCGGGTCACGCTAAGCCCGTGTGACGCCAGACGCAGTGAACCGCTGCCGGCGGGCCACGCCAAGCCCGTGCGACGCCAGACGCAGTGAGCCACTGCCGGCGGGCCACGCCAGAGCCCGTGCGACGCCAGACTGCAGTGAACCGCTGCCGGCGGGCCACACTAAGCCCGTGTGACGCCAGACGCAGTGAACCACTGCCGGCGGGCCACGCTAGGCCCGTTGCGACGCCAGACGCAGTGAACCACTGCCGGCGGGCCACGCTAGGCCCGTGCGACGCCAGACGCAGTGAATCACTGCCGGCGGGCCACGCTTGGCCCGTGCGACGCCAGTCCAAGCCAGCGGGAAGCCAGGCTGCGCCTCGCTGTCAGAGATCACGTGCGCCAGTCATGCCACAGATGCCGCGGCGTACCTCGCTTGTAATTGCATTAAAAACGCTGACGGAAACGCTGCACCGCTTTGCGTTGCAGACGCTTTAGCGCTTAGATTAAGCTTTCAAGCATGAAACACTGCGCCGAATCGCGCTCTCGAGTTTTTGCGTCACGTTTGCGGTCTTTGGTCTTAGGCGAACTTTGGAGCCATGCTTGCATTCTTCCCTGGCTGCAGCGCTGTCTAGCGAGGACACGCATTACGTACAGTTCACGCACCCGCAAAGTGCGTGGTCGGTGGACCCAATTTTACTTCGCAGCGGTGACTGCAACGTCAGCACGGACCCTGCTCCCTCAATCGGACATCTGAGTGGGTCGCCAACCGAGCCTTCGGGGACCTGTCAGTGCCCACGGACTCGGCGATGCCTGCTCTCTCACTAAGTGCGGCTTGGATGCAAAATGTGGGTACGGGCTTGACCGCAAAGAGGAGCGTTGCCTAACGGAAAGTGAAATGCAGCCTCCTATGCTATCAGTAATTGAGTCATTTGCATGCATTTAGTGTACCACGCACGTATATTCCGAATATATACATATGTATGTACAGGCATATTCCGCATATATATATATATATATATATATATAATATATATATATTTCTCTTCTCTCTCTCTCTCCTCTCTCTCCCATCCTCTCTCTCTCTCCTCTCTCTCTCTCTCTCTCTCTCTCTCTCTCTCTCTCTCTCTCTCTCTCTCTCTCTCTCTCTCTCTCTCTCTCTCTCTCTCTCTGGGCTTCGGCAGGTTGCCAGACAGTTCGCCGAACTGGTGTGAAATTTAAAGATTGAAGTCCGAGCCAAATTCGAACTTTGAATTACAAGAGCAGTGGAACATCACCATACATGCAAGTAAAGCAAACATCTATTCAAACTTTTCAGCCTCAGAGCCTGTGGAAGATGCATGGAACTAATTCATCTGGCTCCAGCAATAGAAAAGCAGCCTCGTTAAGATAACTTAGTGTTATCTCTCTGAGGGATGTTGGCTGTCTGGCGTGACTTCATCATCAGTGCTGATTTGGCCGCTGCTCTCCATCAAATCATGCAAACCGGCTGTCGACAGTGAACATATTTATTATAACAATGACAGCTCGGTGATGCTTCCTATGGCGGTGCGGTTACCACCATGCCAACAATGAAAACGTCTTGCGCGGGTGCATCGTTCACAGCAACAATAGTAACACCAACACAAACGAGTAACACGCAACCGGCGCATGATGATAACAGAACAGCGACTGAAGGAGACGCCAGCTCCAGCCGACGTAAATCCGACAGCGACACGGACGAGTGGGCTTGCCACGGCGGCGGCGCGACGCTGCGACCTCTCTTGGTTCGGACCTACCGGTCGCCACATCGAACGGGATACAATGACTGCGGCGCGCTGTCCAGCGGGCTGACCGGCGAGTCTGTCTGCCGGACATAACAACCAGCCCGCACCAGGAACGCGACACTGCCGGTGGTGATTACATCACACAAAGCGGCTAGACCCGCCGCGCTGTCCGGACCCCCCGCAGAAGCCGAACTCCCCTGCAGCGGGCCAGACCTCCCGTGGCGTCCGAGGACCGTTGCTTGGTCTCCCATGCCCCTGGCAGCCGCACCTCACCCCTGTTCACCGGGCGCCGAGCGCCTCCGGCTCCGGCCTCGTCATTCTGCCGGCCTCGGGCCCAAGCCACAGCCCGGCGCGGCTAGCCGGGCTCCTCGGTGCCGCCCTCCGTCCCGGGGGTTACTGTCAGTTTCGGTCTCTTTTGCATGTGTCGCCCCCACAGCATACGCTGGGGGCCCTATCTCATATGTCCTCGAGCACCAATTCACTGACGTTCTCAGGCAGAAAGCACTCGTGGAAAGTATTGGTCCAGGGTGCGGTACAGGTGTTCGGTGACTCCGCTCAGCTGATGGCCCCTCGTCCGGGTACACCTGCGGGCACGGCACGGGTCGGCTCAGCCGCGCCGTCAGGGGGCCCGCACGAGGCGTCAGTCACTGTTAGCTGCCGTTCGAATCTGATCGCAAGAAGCAGATTCGATTATCAGAAAAAGAAAGCGCATCACATTCCCGCAGAGGCGCGATGCTGGCAATGGGCATGTGTCCCGGTGACAAAGAATGCTTTGTTTACATTGGGCCCATTGGGACAGCAGTTGTGAACATTTCCGGGTGGCAGAACATCCAGTTTCGAGTCAAGGAGCGAGCCCAAAAACTAAAAAGAACGTGTTTCAGTTTCATACGCATCGAACTATTCACAAAATAATTTGATGTGCTGTCTCTGCTTTATACACATCCGTAACACCTCAAACAACGTGCGCAAACAGGCTCCCCATCACAAAACTAGCCCCAACACTTCCTTAAGACCACATGTAAAAAGGTAATATTTCAACCAGCTTGTTTTATTAACCGGACCACTCGGGAAAATCATCATCCCTTCCTCAGCCTTCGTCGAACAACAAGCTTTCAGAACTGTCCTGGGCAGGCGACAAGCTTGAAGCGTTTTTTTTCCTGCTCAAGCTGAGAAGGTAGCAGGTTTATCCTGATAGCTCCCGCTTAACAAAACCACGCCCATCGCATATCTTTCTACATTAACCATGCCCCAGCTTAAGAGCACATCCGTCTTCGCCCCCCGCTGCCGCCCCGAGCTCGAACTGCCGTCCCGGCCGCTGACCATCTGGCGGAAGACGGCGCCGGCCGCGCTCCATCTGGCGGGCCAGCAGGAAGGTGTGCTGCACGCTGACGCTGGTGTCGGCCGTGCAGTGCACCAGCAGCAGGCGCCGACCGGTCCAGCGCTGGCGCCCCGCCGGCCCAGCGCCGAGTCAGAGAAGCCTCGGTTGGTTGTCGTCCGCGGCCGGCCCAGACGCCGCTCGCTCGCGCCGACGCTGCCCGGACGGGTCAGGTCACGTCAGGGCTACGCTACCCACCGGGTCTTTTTCCGACACCAAAAGCTTCCAAGGCCAGATAAGGTCAAGTTAGGGTCAGATCACGAACCCTGTCGGCGCTGGCAAGGCACAGACGCTGCCAGGACGGGTCAGGTCAGGTCAAGTCAGGTTAAGAGCCCAACCGGAGCTTGTTCGATACCAAAGCTTTCGAGGCCAGATCAGGTCAAGTTAGGGCAGATCACGAAACCTGCCGGCGCTTGCCAAGCACCGACGCTGCCAGGACGGGTCAGATCAGGTCAGGTCAGGTCAGGTTCTGAGCCCAACGCCCAAAGCTGTCAAGCAACCACTGGACAGGGATGAAGGGGCATTAGTGCTGCCAACAGCCCAACAAGGATCGATCCAAAACTCACCATAGATCTCCCAGGACGTGATGGCGCTATTGCCCACCGCACACCTCAGCAGCTTCTCCGTTCTTCGCCAGCAGCGTGAGCACAAGGTACGCGCCGTACCCGTGCCCGACAGCGATCACCCGGAGCGGCGTGACAAAGTCCAGCGTCGAGGTCAGCTGCGTCACCACCTTCCTCAGCGCGTCCACCTCCTCGACGCCGACACCGTCGTCGGCCGGCAGCCGGTCGTCGTCGTGCGGCGCCGGCTGCGTCGGCAGCGTCACATCGGCGACGACGAAGCTCTGCTGGGCGGCGAGGTAAGCCGACCAGTCGACGGCCCAGCGGCGGTCGGCGGCCGGCGCCGCCAGCCGCACCAGCAGCGGGAAGGCGGCCGCGTCCCGGCGCGGTACTGCGGCGGCACCTGCAGCCGCACCACTGCCGCGCCCCCGCCGGCAGCGCCACCCGCAGCAGCGCACCTCCGGCAGCGAGAGGTTGGCGGCGGCGGCGCGCAACTGCGTGTTGTTGCGCAGAGGAGGCGGGCGCGTCACCGGCGGCCGGCAACGTCAGCTGCGGCACGACCGGGCCCAGACAGCGCAGGCGTTGCCGACCGGCGGGGCTGAACAGCGCCTCGTACTGCAGACAGGTGGCGTTGTCGGCCACGGCGGCGGCGACCGGCGCGGCGGGCAGGTGAGGCAGCGAGCCGCGCGCGACAGCGGCGAGCTGGTGGTCGCTCACGCGGAACAGGTGGCGCTGACCCGCCCGTCTGGCACGCTGACAGGTAGTGTCTGAGGAAGCCCAGCGTTAGGAGGTCGGACGTGAGGATGCGGTGCGGAAGCAGCGACGCTGTCAAGTGCATCATGCTGGCCGCTAATAAGTCAGCTTGGCCCACCACATTTGAGGAGGGGACGTGGTATTGGACCAAACGCTAGAATGTTCATAAGACGACTAAGCTGACGTCGTTGGTGCAGACATCCCTCATAGCATTTACGCTCGGAAAATATTCGGAAAGAATCCGATGCATCGTATATGAAGACTTTTGGTGAGATTTTTCCACCCCTAGCTCAGTCGCGATTTGATAGCAGATCAGGCGTAAAAGAGCGGGAGAGCCAGAGAGCGACAGCGCGATAGTGCAGAAGGACAACGACAGAGACAGAGAAAGAAATAGAGACATAGACAAGACGAGACAGACACAGAGACAGAGACAGATATACAGACAGAGACAGAGACAGGTACAGAAGACATACTCAAGAAGAAACAGTGACAGATACAAAGATGGAGATAAAGACAGGACAGAGACAGAGACAGAGACAGAAAAAAGAACATAGACAGAGGCAGAGACAGACACAGACACAGAGACAATGCCAGATACAGAGACAGAGACAGAAACAGAAACAGAGTCAGAGACAGAGAAAAGACAGAGAAAAGACAGAGACAGAGACAAAGACAGAGACAGAGACAAAGACAGAGGGAGGCAGAGACAGACACAGACCCAGAAGCAAGACTAAGAAACAGTGACAGACACAAAGATAAAGACAGAGACAGAGACCAAACGACAGAGACAGAGAGAGAGACAGATACAGAGACAGAGACAGAGACAGAGACAGAGACAGAGACAGAGACAGAGACAGAGACCGAGACAGAGACAGAGACAGAAACAGAAACAAGACAGATACAAAGACATGGACAAAGACAGAGACAGACCTAAATACAGACGCAAACGCAGGGACAAAACGGAGGCATAGGCAGAGACAAAAGCAGAGACAGAGACATGACAGAGACGGAGACAGAGACAGACAGAGACAGACAGAGCAGATAGAGAGACAGAGACAGAGACAGAGACAGAGACAGAGACAGAGACAGACACAGACACAGACACAGACACAGACAGAGACAAGACAGAAACAGAAACAGAAACAGAAACAGAACAGAAACAGAAACCGAAACCGAAACCGAAACCGAAACCGAAACCGAACCGAAACCGAACCGAAACAAGAACAGAGACAGAGATAGAGACCTAGACAGAGACAGAGCCAGAGCCAGACTTAACACAGACGCAAACACAGACAAAGACGGAGACAAAGACATAGACAGAGACAAACAGAGAAAGAGACAGAGACAGAGACGGGGACAGAGAGAGCAGCGAGAAACAAGACAGACACAGACACAGACAAAGACATTACAGAGAACAGAGACAGAGGCAGGGACAGAGACAGAGATGGAGATAGAGACAGAGGCAGAGACAGAGACAAGACAGAGACAGAGACAGAACAGACAGAGATAGAGACAGAGACAGAGACAGACAGAGACAGAGACAGAGACAGAGATAGGGACAGAGGAGCAGACAGAGATAGGGCGACATAACCTCTGGAGCATAATTGTCATGAACGGGAGCAGTGACAGATGATTCATGGGTGGTTGACAGGTGAATGCCAGGTGATTCTGCACTCACATGAAGCCTTTGCTCCATGACAGCAATTTCACCACATCCGCCCGCTCCTGAGTTAGCTGTGTCACGCTTCTCTGCGGGCAATGTCCACCTGGAAAACGAGTTTGGTCTTATATAGGATGGCGGATGTACGAGCATCAAACTCAGGGCGTCATGCCTGCCGTAACATAAGGTCAGACATCGAAATAAAGACCGGGATCATCGAGCCGATCAGCACGTGCTAACGCAAAATCTTAGTTGGATGTACTGGTTGAAACCATACCAAACTGGTTGGCGCACGACACACAGAAAATAGATCGCCGCTGGCGCAATCTTAGAAGTTCAATTTCACCCTGATTATGAAAGCCTCGCAAAATGTCGCCATCGTTACTGACAAAACACGACGACGTCAAAGGGAAAGGTATCAATCCAATCACAAACAAGGAATATTCAGGAAACATTGGGAATCTGCATGAGATTCCGTTGGTTGTAACGCCTTACAAATGGCGACAGTTGACACAAACTGCCCATGGTTTGAGTAGTCGCCCTTTCACCCACTCTCCTTCTCTTTATTGTGAAGCATAAGTCGCCAACTCACACACCCTTGTTGAAGTGTCTGGTTCGTTCAAAGCACTCGGCCGCCGCTGTCGCCCATAACCAAACCCGGAGTGCCCCGTCTTGCCACTCTAGAGGCAGAAATATGGGCTGGCCGAGCACTTGTTGACGGAGATTTACGGTTGGCCACAGTGCGACTTTGCCCTCTGACCGGTGCCGGGACGCGTCACTGTCTGCGCGCCGGACAGACGACAAGTGTGGGCAGGAGCACGGCACGGAGGGTCAGACCCAGGTCGGGAGCCACAGAGGGATAGGACAGAGGGTGGGAGGGACTCGGGTCTCGGGTCTTGGGCGTTGTAAATAAACCGCATCAGCGGAGGTGACCAATCATATCACACAGAGCCGGCCCGTCACCACCCCCTCGCACCCGCAAGGAGCCGGCACCATCTGGACGAGATACTGTCAGACGGTCGGTCAACCGGCCTGCAGCCGAGCAGATCACCTCTGGTGCAACAGCTCGGTTTGAAGGAGCCATCACCAGGCTGCGAGACTCAGACGGTGGTCACCGGCCGCAGCCGAGCAGATCACCTCTGTGCAACAGCTCGGTTGAAGGAGCCAGCACCAGCTGGACGATACTGTCAGACGTCGGTCACCGGCCGCAGCCGAGCAGATCACCTCTGGTGCAACAGCTTGGTTTGAAGGATCAGCACCAGGCTGGACGATACTGTCAGACGGTCGGTCACCGGCCGCAGCCGAGCAGATCACCTCTGGTGCAACAGCTCGGTTTGAAGGAGCCGGCACCAGGCTGGACTATACTGTAGACGGTCGGTCACCGGCCGCAGCCGAGCAGATCACCTCTGGTGCAACAGCTCGGTTTGAAGGAGCCGGCCCAGGCTGACGATACTGTCAGACGGTCGGTCACCGGCCGCAGCCGAGCAGATCACCTCTGGTGCAACAGCTCAGTTTGAAGGAGCCGGCACCAGGCTGGACGATACTGTCAGACGGCCGGTCACCGGCCGCAGCCGAGCAGATCACCTCTGGTGCAACAGCTCGGTTTGAAGGAGCCGGCACCAGGCTGGACGATACTGTCAGACGGGCGGTCACCGGCCGTAGCTGAGCAGATCACCTCTGGTGCTACAGCTCGGTTTGAAGGAGCCGGCACCAGGCTGGACGATACTGTCAGACGGTCGGTCACCGGCCGCAGCCGAGCAGATCACCTCTGGTCAACAGCTCGGTTTGAAGGAGCCGGCACCAGGCTGGACGATACTGTCAGACGGTCGGTCACCGGCCGCAGCCGAGCAGATCACCCTCTGGTGCAACAGCTCGGTTTGAAGGAGCCGGCACCAGGCTGGACGATACTGTCAGACGGTCGGTCGGTCACCGGCCGCAGCCGAGCAGATCACCTCTGGTGCAACAGCTCGGTTTGAAGGAGCCGGCACCAGGCTGGACGATACTTTCAGACGGTCGGTCACCGGCCCAGCCGAGCAGATCACCTCTGGTGCAACAGCTCGGTTGAAGGCCGGCACCAGGCTGGACGAGACCTCAGACGGTCGGTCATCGGCCGCAGCTGAGCGGATCATCTCTGGTGCTACAGCTCGGTTTGAAGAGCCAGCACCAGGCTGGACGAGACCGTCAGACGGTCGGTCACCGGCCGTAGCTGAGCGGATCACCTCTGGTGCAACAGCTCGGTTTGAAGGAGCCAGCCCAGCTGGACGAGACCGTCAGACGGCCGTCACCGGCCGTACTGAGCGGATCACCTCTGGTGCTACAGCTCGGTTTGAAGGAGCCGGCACCAGGCTGGACGAGACTGTCAGACGGGCGGTCATCGGCCGCAGTTGAGTGGATCACCTTTGGTGCTACAGCTCGGTTTGAAGAGCCGCACTAGGCTGCTGGCCAAGTTGTGTAACACGCTTGATTGCCGTTGTGTACATTGCTTATTTGCCGCTGTGTAACATGCTTTGACGATCTAGATTTGATAAGCAATTTGTACTTGAGCTTGTGTGAACGACGGGACGGTTAATAATGCTCGAATGCGGTTGCCATTGTGTCATGTTTTGATACTGCAACTTACACTACTGCTGTCGTGACATCAAATCAAACGAAAGCCACTTGTTGGATAACTCGTGAGTAAAATGAACATGAACATGACTTGGAACCAGATCATTAAAGCCCGGCTTTTTAAAACCCACCAAATGTTGAGGAAGCTTCTCTTACAACGGCCAAATTTCCACAAGCTCACGGCACGACTCGCGACAGCCAGGCTAACATCCTTGGCATTTGCTCAGCAGTTATGCCTGACGGTCCAAGGCATTCCTCAATGTCAGACAATCGTGTAGCCTGCCTTGCAGATAAACATACTTGTTGTCAAATGAATCGTGGTGTGTTAACCACTGCGTTTCGGTTTAAAGTGCGGGACCAGAATCATGGCCGCTGAAGAATGTACGGAATTTACGGTCTTTGTAACTTTGGTTGTCGGATCGCTGATTAGCCTGTTGCCAGACACATCACGCGAAGCAACACACGACATCTGGCGAGGGTCCCGCAACAGAGCTAGCACAACGCCTGTCGTGCGGCCTCACCATCAGATCTGTGTGAAGAGCCGTTCGGCCCGTCCGCACCCGGTCCAGCAGCAGGGCGGACTTCTTGTCGGCGGAGAATATGGGCCCGTCTGTGACCTCCACCCAGCCGTGGGCCGACTCCGACCGGTACACCTGAGGGCAGGTACCATCAATCGCCTCAGCTGGGACCGTACACATGGGGGGGGGTCTCTCATCCAGCCGCCGTCAGCTGGGACCGTACCTCTGAGGCGGTCCCACCAGCCGCCGTCAGCTGGTACCGGTGCACCTGAGGGGTCCCACCAGCCGCCGTCAGCTGGTACCGGTACACTGGGGGGGTCCCACCAGCCGCCGTCAGCTGGTACCGGTGCACCTGAGGGGAGGTCCCCCAGCCCGTCAGCTGGAGGTCGACACTCCCACCAGCCGCCGTCATCTGGTACCGGTGCACCTGAAGGAGGTCCCCCCACCGTCAGCTGGGACCGGTAGATCTGAGGGGAGGTCCCACCAGCCGCCGTCACTGGGACGGTCCACCTGAGGGAGGTCCCACCAGCCGCCGTCAGCTGGGACCGGTCCACCTGAGGGGAGGTCCCACCACCGTCGGCCGGGAGTGGCACACCTGCACAGCCGGCACGGAGCCGCCAAATACCCAGCAGTCCGCCTCCTTTCACACTGGATCAGCAGAATCACGGCGACAAGACCGGCTATACTCTCCAGGCGCGTAACTTAATAACGCGGACAGCTAATTGCCGTGATGAGTCGGCTGCGACACCAGTCCCACCACAGTCCGTGTTCGGATAGCGCAAACATGTCAGTGAAAAGGTCAGTCGCAGTCAATTCAGCCGACAGTGCTGGGGAGCTCTCTCTGGGATCACATCACAGCCAAAAGGTCAGCGCCGGCGGGCTTAGACTGGCGCTCAGGCAGCCCCGCTCCCGGCGTTCAGCCGTCGCCGGGGCGCCGACGCCTGTCGCTTGGCTGGCGCCGGCGGCGGTCACCAGCCGCAGCCGCGCGGATCACCACTGGAGCACCAGCTCAGTTTGTCTGGTCAAATTGGAGAGCGCTCCGGGCACCCCAGTGTCGCCGGTCACTGGGGCTGATCCTGTCGAATGTCTCTCACGGTTAACTTAAGCTGCAGGCGGCAACAAACGGTGACCGCCTGACTTAGCTGTCATATTCAGAATGAGTTTTGAAAATAAAGGTCTCCAGTACGCAGGATATGAAACTCCAAAGCAGTGGTAAATAGTTCAGAGGCTACTGTTGCGTGTTGATTTTAAGGAAATATATGCTTATAATGGCCTAAGTATGTGCGATATTTAATTAATGCCGCACATCCATTTATCCCCATATGCGATTCTGGTTTTAGAATAACAGCGCATGACATGCATTATAAAGCAGTTAGAGCAGGGAGTCTTTTCCCATGCCAGACAGAAAATGGGACAACGCTAAATATTATTGAACATCAAAATGCCATTTTCCAAAACGTCCACATTTACTAAGGCCTTGAAGCTGTCCGTATTTCTAGACCAGATCTAAACGAGCACCGTCGTAAAGGGAGCGCTCCGGACGAACTGACCTCGAACGCCTTCTGAGAAGGCCCCGGGCGGCCGACAGTCATTTGGGTCCGCAGTGAATGGCCCGCGCCGACTGTGGAGCTCTCGGGTAAGCCTGATAACCACACTGCCGTCGCTGGCCCGGCGCCGCGCTCCAGTCAGCGGACCGAAACAGAGCGCCCGCGGCATGTCGCTCGTCGGACAGAGATGGCGTCAGCGGTCCGACGACGAGCTTTAATGCAATACGGCGCCAGCCGCTGCCGGACGCAAGCAGGACACTCTCATCTTGCACGACAGCGATGTACCGGAGACCATTATGGAAATGGCTCTCATTCCTGGAGCGCGAGCCGAAAGCCGCAATGGCGGGGTAATGGCGCCCAGCACGCCATTACCAGTTCAGGCGGGAGCGTATCTTCTTCTCGACTAAT
>NW_023596818.1:13121049-13126816 GCF_011947565.3 Pollicipes pollicipes
ATGCTTATCCAGGGTATCAAAGCAATCAATGCACGATAAGCAGAGCAAGGCATTTAGGTTGACTCAGGCTAGTTTATTCGGAAATAAACACCGGACTTTTGAAGGTCTGAGGGTTCCCGCACATCAATATTTAGCGTTTAAAGTAAATGTTTAGGCTCGCGTGGCCAAAGACATCACATCACCGCCGCTTTGCGCGTGCGAATGTGTTCAGACCAGGGCACTTCCATTGTTACTTCTGTGAGGTGGCAACAAACTGAAATTGCATTTGTTTGTCAAACACAGCCACTTGCAATGTGATTCGGCGTGCTTAGGTGATTTCCGCGATAACGAGGTCTGTCTTCGAAAGGAGTTCGTTGCATAGCTTGCTTACAGGGAAGCTGGGAGACACAAGCAGGATATTACCCAGATAGTGTCGGTGCACTGCCTGATTAATTCCGTAATTATGACACCACTGAGTATACTACTTGATCACGGATAGTGCACCATAATATACGTGGTCACGGCTAGCTAACACCAATGCCATTACCCAAACATTCACCACTGGTCACAGAAAACGACTGCATCTGTCCAGCAATGCTCACTTACTGATAACGTCAACAAACGCCACACGAGCACCCTCCTGTCACCTGTACACTCACCCTGGGGTACTTGACCGAGTGCACGCGCGGGTACGACGGGTCGGCACCGGTGCCGTACTCGGTGTACTGCAGGTCCATCACCGCGGTACAGTTGATCGTGAAGTACAGCAGGAGCGAACCGCTGGGAGACGGCCACACAGTGTGGTCCGAGCGCAGGATGTAGTCTGAAAATGAACCAGTGACGTCAGAGACGATCAGCAGCCCACACAGTGTGTCCGAGCGCCAGGATTGTAGTCTGAAAACGGACCAATGACGTCAGAGACCTTAACTGGCCACACAGTGTGGTCCGAGCGCAGGATGCAGTCTGAAAACGAACCAGTGACGTCAGAGACCCTCACCGGCCACGCAGTGTGGTCCGAGCGCAGGATGTAGTCTGAAAATGAACCAGTGACGTCAGAGACGATCAGCAGCCACACAGTGTGGTCCGAGCGCAGGATGTAGTCTGAAAACGGACCAATGACGTCAGAAACCTTCACCGGCCACACAGTGTGGTCCAAACGCAGGATGTAGTCTGAAAACGGACCAGCGACGTCAGAGACGTTCAGCAGCCACACAGTGTGGTCCGAACGCAGGATGTAGTCTGAAAATGAACCAGTGACGTCAGAGACGTTCACAGCCACACAGTGTGGTCCGAACGCAGGATGTAGTCTGAAAATGAACCAGGGACGTCAGAGACCTTCACCGGCCACACAGTGTGGTCCGAGCGCAGGAGATGTAGTCTGAAAACGGACCAGTGACGTCAAAGACGTTCAGGCAGAGACGGCAGATCGGATTTAAAAGTAAAGTATTGGAACGGTCCCATTCCGTTGACGTCAGAACATCTGCAGACCGTACCCAACTTCTTCCAAATATTGCACACATCTCGACTTGTTTCATGTTCTGTCACTTCTGAAGACAAAGTGCCTTCTGCTGTTGTTTCGATAGAGGCATGGGACCTAAATATCAACCCATCTATATTTCCATTCTCCTGGCTTTTCTTTGAGGAATAAGGCTGTTACAAACGTTTCATCTATGTGAATAATGCTCCTCGCAAATGCACCTAGCACCTTACGTAATTCCGTCCGTCACCTCTGTTCGAATGCGATGAAAAGCGTCATGTCAACGTGCAAGCCTCAAGAAAAGACAATAGCCTTCCAACATACCACAAGCCTTAACAAACGCCGCGATGGCCCGTACTTCGCGGCGTTTGCTATTGCCGAACACGGACTATCGGACCGGCCCAAAACCACAGCGCTCGCCGCCACACGAAAGTAGGTGCTCGCACCGACATTGCGTCACAGCCTCTTCTGCCGAGTTCTGCTGTTGAGCATCCAACGCGCGTCCAGTATGCCCCAGGAGGTGGCGTCAGGTATCAGAAGCGGCGTAGTTTTTCTTTCCACGCATAGAAGGTTGCAGCTATGCTCCGGAGTCACTGGATAAGTTTCTTTTTGCTGGAAGCCCTCCCTTGAGGCGGAAGTTTTTTTACGACGCTTTGGCAATCACGACGACCAAAGGAAGGTCGAACGCCACGCGGTATTGCGTAGAATATGGCAGGGTCGTCCAACAAAGCGCACAACAAAGTGTAAAAACGGTAGCCCGCCGTTCGTGGTTTATTTGGAGTTGAAAAACTTTTTAAATAAGACCTGCTCGTTCTAGGAAAACAGCATAAACGTCTTACGTAGGCTTAAAACCCGTTCAAAATGACGAAGGCACTGATCAGAGCGGGGATTTACCTATATTGACCGATGTTGACCGATATTGACCCATATTACAAACACATTATCATCGCACGCCGAACGTCTGACACACAGGAGGCCATGTGCAACCTCTTAGCCACGGAAGACGTTCCTCAGAAATCTGTCCGACCACGAGCGGTCGTACCTGCGTACAGGAGGTCGGGTACGCCGTGGTATACGAGGCTTGGTACCCCGTCGCTGGTTACGGAGTACGAGTCCGCGCTGATCGCCCGCTCCTTGTAGTACACGTTGCCACGGTGCACCATGAGCAGGGCGTTGCCCGCGCGTGCCGGGTCACCGCTCCGAGGCACCCAAGCCACGTGCTGGAGCGGCGGGTGCGACCGGTCGACTCCCCACGACTCCGGCTTCAGCGGTGTGGTGTGTCTGCGCCGGGCACAAGGCCAGAGCCGATGAGGGACGCTCGAACTGGACCGATCGGCACAAAAACGGCGGAGGGTGGGAGCAAGCTGATGGTTGATGGGGACAGAGGTCCTCAATATCCACGCGATGGATCAACGGCAAAAAGGAAGAAAAACATGTCATCGCATACAGCTACCAAGACTAAAAACAGCCATATGGTTTTTTTGGTTCGAGCACGGGAGGGCAAGGTAATTTAGGCAGCAGAATTTTCCTAGAAACAACAGGTATTCGAGTTTTGCAGAGTGCCTAACCCGTTGAAATTTTCCTGAACTGTTACAAAAGTATGCAAGGCATTCCAGTTGAATCTTCCTTTTCCGTAAAAATCAGCAATGCAATAAATTTAGGTTACTATTAGGTGGACTTGAAACACGGCCCAAACGTTAAGTAAATGGCTTCGAACCATTGAGCAGTACTCGAAGTAGTCAATTGCGAAGTGTGTGTACAAATTTGCATCCCATTTAACGAAACGTAGCTATGACTTGGCAATCTCTCAGTTCATTTTATTGACTTCTTCATCATAACGTCGCACTTCATACGGATGCAGTTTAAGCCAGACACTCATGTTACGAGCCGTCACGCCATCACATAGCGACCTCATGTCAGGAAATGTGGGCAAACTACAGATGGAACTGCAGAACACCCTTAACCTCATCACCTCCGGACATCATCCGCCCGAAGGCTCTAGTGGTACCGAGTTACCGGCCGCCGCGCGACACGAGCTCGCTCCGAAAGGCGCCCTGTCTGAGAGCCCCCGCGGCCGAGTGGCGCGACTGCGAGTGAGACGGAGCGGCGGCACGCACGGCACGCCCCATTGTCCCGCCCCAGGAGGCCTCGACTGCCCCGAAGCAGAGCCGCCAACAATGGCTGACTTACGGCGGCACAAAAGACGCCTTTCACGTTTGGCCCAAATGCGCCGGGGTCGTGAGGCGGGTGACCAAGTCACGCCATGGCCCGAAACGACCGCAGCGCGCACTGCATCACACTCTCTCGGTCGCGCCTGGCGTGTAAGCGGTACTTAGGCCGTGAGAGTGTGGGCATAGCGTCACGACACAAATTTAAATTGTGACAGAATTTTGGTCTCCCGTGTGCAGGGCTTGCGGCAAAATTGTTTTGTATTGAAGGGTGTTGTGACTCATTTGGTTTACAACACCCGCGACATGTTTCCACGAGTTGCGGGCTTATGAGCTCTGGTTAAAGGTGGTCTGCCCATGTAATTACGCTTTCACTAAGCGTGTGTGGGAGCTGAGTTAGGCACCCTACCGCACAAGTACTAGCCTGGAATGCTTCGCTGCACAGAGCCATCAGCTCGCGTTCCACGTGACTGATACTAGGGGAACATCATCCCATGGGATTCTAGCGCGGCCAAACTGATTATTAAGTGTGCCAAATATAACGAGCGAGGAAAGCTCACGCTTGCATGACCAAAGATAATGGCTAGCTCAAATACAAGGCAGGCCAGTCCACACTGAATGTTATGAGCGGCAGCCCGTCGCATGGGACGGCTAGAAGGATGCACATAATGAGGGTGTTCGGCACTCGCTACCACCCTGTGTCCACATGCCACAGCCAGCATTGAGCCTCGCTGGTGTACTCGGAGAGCTGTGAAGTGATGAATAATGGTCTGTTAGCGCAGTATAACTGAAGGAAAACACGATGTCATCATAGCACGCCAAGCGGTTCAGTGTGAGCTAGTAGCCCATTACCGCTTGTCGGTAGAACGCTTTTGAACACTGGCCAGCTCTGAATAAGTCACTGTGAAGCATGAACTTTGGACTATGACGAGGAAGATGCCGGTAACTTGTGCAGAAAGAGGGCATGGTGCAATGCTAATGCAAAGGCAGGGTAAAGAATATCACAATTTCGTAAAGCATTTGTATTCAAAGCATTTACCTTCACCGTCACGTAAGTGCAACGGAAATATTCCGTGATAGGCGCATCACAACCAAGATTGGGTTTCACTGTAATGGTGTCAAGAAGGGTCGTTACCTTTGTTTGTCGTCCTATAAGCAGGACGTATTTCAAGTCGGGAGACACGAGAAACCGCTCAGCGTTGTTTTGCCGCTGAAACGATAACAAGTGCAGAGGCGTTGGTAAGCAAACTGCAAAGCCACAACCAATAAACCCCACGCGTATAAGGATGAATGCAAGTAAGTTGAAGATCAGTACATGCCTTTCCTACTGGTTATACAATGGTTAACCTTTGACAGTCAACGGTGCATGACTGGAGGTAGAGTGGTGAGACAACGGGACAAACCAGACGAAAACTGATCCGAATTTATTACTGGACATACAAGACATGTCATTGCAACAGCCTAACACCTCTCTTGGCATGTACCAATAGAACACCTCTTGCGGCGAGCAAGGTGGCAACAGACGGGAGCATTATCATGTGCATTAAGTCAAAACCTCTGCGACTGAATAGTTCGCCTCATGCCGGGCAAAGGCGGGGCGATATTTTACGTTTACCCATAAGTTTAAAGATACATGAGCTTTGGACATTGACTGGTTGGCAGGTCATGGCATGGCACGCAGTTTTGAGGCTGCAAAATCGAGCACTTGGAATGGCTTTTGTTTGCGAAGACTGCCACCAAGGTTTGCGGAAAACGTAAATATTTTGGGTGGGTATGAGTAACAAGAGATCCGGCCCTCTTCCCAAAAAAGTGTGACACGGCCGCCTCGCAGCCGCTTACTAACAATCTGCCAGTCAGACCGTGTTGACATCGCTTAATGATCCGTAAACGGGCCATCCGTCTACACCGAGCAGCCGGCCTCCCTTCCGTATCTGCTCTTGCTGCAGAAATGACGCCAATTCTTGCATGCACAAACGTTGCAACGGCCTGTCGCCAAGATCCAATTACGTTTCGACCCGCGTTTTTTAGATGCATTTTTCACAATTGGATAATTTTACCCATACCTCACATTACAATTTACCTCGCGATGCTACGATCATCGGCTTCAAAGGTATGACATTCTAAAGGGGCGAGAGCCGGACGG
>NW_023596818.1:13127816-13222111 GCF_011947565.3 Pollicipes pollicipes
GCCCGTCACGGCTTTGCATGCTGGCGAGCTGCCCTTTAACCTTTACGAGCGGCTGGCAGGCCCCGAAAGCTGTAGCATTCGCCAGAGACGCTCACTTTGGTGATACTGGCTTAGGTTAAGTTTACCGGTTACATAACACTTTCGCGGCCTTCAATGCACGTGGATAATAGGAAACCTGAGCGAAGTGAACGCCACTGGAGATCTAGCAGAACACCAAATACGTTTCCTCGTCTTCACGCGATGGACGCGCATGGTTTGGTTTTATCAGACCTTCATCCCAGGTCTGTCCAAGCATCCGTCAATCGAGGAGGTATGATTGAGCAACGGACCAAAGCAGCACTGATTAAAACTCTGGTTTAGGCATGAAAAAATGGGACCGGGTGTCTCAATTCTAACGAGATGTAAGATTCATGCTGTTATGTACGCTGTGTGGAGCATATTAGTTTTAAAGATAATTATGCGCTCGCTTAGAAATGGCCTATTCTCCAGGAGATCAGGACTTTGTTTACGCGCCAAGTATCCAAACAAGACGCTTTTCATATAATACAGACGCATACAGCATTTTTAAGAGCCTTTTTCCATGCATGCGTAAAAGGTTTTAAAAAATTGCACTTATGTAAAGGACTCGGCAAACGCAATTTGCGTTAATGATAAATCCTTGTACGAAAATGCCGGGCTACTCACCCTCGAGGGCTGTTCTAAATTCCATTACCATAATAAGAGCTCAGCTAAGCGCCCGTCCGGCCGCTCTGAAACATTACGCGGAAAGCCGCTCTGTCCACTATGCTGTGCCGCAAAGCATTCCAGTTGCGCGGCACAGCGCACGCTTCGCTATTCAGGCGGCGGTTGTTCCAGATCACGACGTTGAAATGACCATGTACATGCCATCGGCGCGGTCAAGAGAGCAGTTCGTTTTGTCGTCACGTGGAAGAGACTTGGCGATGGCGCTCCGATTACAAACGTCTCCATGCCAGGCCGCATTTTCGGGAGTGATGCACATGATGCACGGATATCCAGGAGCGATATTCATTGTCATTTCGTTTCTGCACTGTCACATGCCAAGAATATGCTGATGCGTGCTAGGTATGGTAAAATTGGTGCTATAAGGCAGCTTTACTTGACCTAGCCGGTAACTTCGCCACGGGCGCAGGGTTTTGCGTTTCGTCCGCGGAGTAACGAAAATGCAGACACAACACTACATTCTGCAACAGTAATTGTTCTTACCCTGAGGAGAGCCTATGGTCCAGACAGGCAATGCAATCTAGTCTCAGTAAAATGGCTCTGATTTTATGATACTGCAGTTTTTATGCCACTGGATGCTTTACGTGACGTATAAATGGGATTGTTTTGCACGACACCCGACCGCCAGCTCATTTTGCCCACATATTAAGTGTGTCAGCATATTCACCAACAGTCTGAGTGAACAAAAGTCTGGCGTGGGACGGACGCTCTTCCTCACTGACCTCGTCTCCTCCAGCAGGAACGCACCAGGGCTAGTGGCCTTTCCTGACCTGACCCGTCTTTGCTTCAGGCACGTACCAAGGCCAGCGACCTCTCCTGACCTGACCCGTCTCCGCCCTCAGGCACGTACCAGGGCCAGTGGCAGCGCGGCTCACGGCACGGCTACGGCTGCGCACATCAGCCGCGTTCGGCCCCGCCTCCACCTCCAAGAGCAAGGCGCACCACGGGTCGGCCTCGTCGCTCAAGTCGGACCCGCAGGCCGACCCCACCTCGGAGCACGACCGGCGCGTGAACGAGACGCGCGGCGGATTCGTGCTGAGGGCGCGCTCGGACGAGCCGCCGCCACGGCGCGGCTCCATGGTCGAGAAGATCACCACACTGAGGAAGAACATCCTGCAGGTGCGGAGTCGGCGGCGGCCGCAGGGAGGGCGCGCGCTGGCTGGGCTGTACACAGCGACACGGTCATGTCTTTGGTGTGGTCTGGGGTGTTGGTGGTGCTAGGGTGGTGTTGGCGGCGCCTCCCACACCTGGAGATGACTTTCTTGTGGTCGTCCTGGGATCGGCAGAAATCTTTCAAACAATGTGATTGCGATAGCTCGGTCGAGGTCTCTGTGACCACGAATGGCGGGCCCTGGTGTGCACGTGCCTGGAGGCGCCACCAGGCGACGGCCACGCACCGTGATATGACGTCATATGCCCCATGTGGTCTCGGCAGGTCTCCGTCTGCGTAACAGCGCAGCACTGGGGACCTGGAGAAGCGAAACGCCGGCGGCAGCATCCGCTCCACCAACAGCAGCGTCTCGTGGATGAGCACCGACTCGACCAAGTCCCACATCACCAACGGCAGCTACCACACCGAATCGAACGCCAGCTTCGTCGTGGAGGTGGGTCGGCTTGCGTCCCGTCGGAGTGGTGTAGGACGCCTGCGTTGTTCGCTTGGTCAGGGGTCAGCTAAGAAGATTGGTGGAGGAACATTTGGTGACAGAAGCTGTACAGGTCAGCCTCGGGAACAAGCACAGCTACTCAATGTTTCTGTGCGAGATGAAAATTCCGCATGCCCGATGATGTTCACGCAAGTACAATTGTCATCCAAAATTTCAGCTATTGAAATACCTTGTCAAACAGCGTGGAACACCTGTCGACATGCCCTGGAGCGGAGCCGTGTTTGAGCTGCAGCGCTGTGTTGGGACCGACCACCGGCTGGCGCGCTCCACGGGCGCCGTGCGCGTGTAGCGACCAGACTCTGGTGTGGCGGCCACACCGCGCCTGAGTCACCTAATCGGAGCGATCACCGGCGGCCAGGTGCTCCGCCAAGGCCGGCAGCACGCCGGTGTTAATGTGCCGAACACTTGTGGCTGCTCGCCGCGGCGTCGACGCGTCGCATCGGTGTTCCGAGTGACCAGAAGCGCTATTCGCGTGATGGCGCGACGGAAAGTGGGCCCCGCAGCTGTGGTAATGGCCGCTCATTACGGGATGTCGCACGGCGTAGTGCGATCCCTGCGCACTTTATGAAATTGGCGCTCTCCGACGCTGGCGGGACGGCGCATTACCCCGTAAACTGAAACACCTGCGCGGTAACGTTGCCCCAGACAGTCACAGAGGCACTCGGTGTACACACACTTATTTCCGCTTACATGTAGCTGTTGGACAATAACATTTTGTTCTATAGGTTACTGCAACGTGTTTGCGGTAGAGACTGCCGAACTGTGAGTGGGCACTTTGTCAAGGCGCGAACACCTGTAAAGATGATGCAGACACCTACTCTGGCGAAGTTTAGCGATGCCCCCTCCAATCAAGCAGACAGGCGTCTGGAGCCAAAGCAAGATACCAAGATCTGATCCTGGCATCCCATTAACATGGAACCTATGGAATCCGAAATTTACCACTGCAATCCAGGCACATGTCTTGAATAAAGAATAATTTTAACGGTGTTTCCCCTTCCCCAACATAAAAAGGCACCTTCCTTCATGTCCTTTGCCGTGCAATCGGGTCGTAATCTTGCCAAGTGCAAGCTGAGATTTATGGGGTCTTCCACAATTCGAGTTCATGACGTTGCTTTGTATTATCATTTGTACGTGCCTTTGTAGACATCTGAAACCCGGCTTTTTACAGGAGCATTGAGCGGCATCAAATCAGGCAACTTGTGAAGTGTATTTGCAAGAAACATTGCAAGTACATAAGACCGCACTTTTTGCAATAATCCTGTCAGCATGAGATGTTTGTGCCTGCCACCGGTTGTCCATTGTGAAATTTATCATGCAGTTTTGAATGTACGGCTCAAAATCGTTCTGACGAAGGCACATAACCAAAATCTTCATGCATCTATCTTTCTTTACTTCCGGTTATTGGACTTAAGGCTAACAGTGCTGTCTTAAAGACATTAATTAGCACTGGAGCCAGCATGACATCCGTTGCAATCATCCTGTAAAGAAGTTTCTGGTTTGTTCTTTTTCAGACCTGAGAAGTATGTGAAATCAAAGCCACTGCCTAACTTCTTTCATCACGTCTGACCCGTCCTCTATAAGACACTTCCGGATGTTGATTGGGAACTTAAGATGCAACTCAAAATTTCAATGGCCGGACCAGTTGATCGCCAAGCTCCTCAACAGGACCACAGAACTGGGGCGCTGATGGTGCCGTGGCTGAACTTCGAGTCTGGCAAACCAGGGATGTAGGTTTGCTTCTCCACGGCGCCCGTTCCCCTCGCAGTCTGGGAGGCAGGAAACGCCATAGATCTTCACCAACTGAGTGCATCGTAAAACATGAACAACAGCGACAACGGGGGCTACGTATTTTCTGCTCATTCTCAATATGAGAACATAGCCTGGATAATCTGAGCTAGTTCTGACGAAAGCACAACATAGTTCAATCTGGAATACTAATATTTAGATATAAAAACTAGGTTTGAAATATAACAACTAGGTTTCACCACCCCTGATAAATATTTCTAGTACTAATTGTTAAAGACTGGTTACAAGTGCCTGGCTAGAGGCTTTTGCAAATGAACGGCCTCGTTAGCCTTGTACGCGCCGGGGTTGATCATGCTAACAATGTGCTGTCGGCTTATTCACTGGACCTTAGGAAAAATATAAGCGTTGACGTCCCGTGTTCAGACTTGATCACCGTTCTTTTCCACGTGAATACGGCACCTGTGCCGGGTAGACAATATAGATATGTGCGTATACAATAGACAAGCATGTGCAGATGTGCATGCGTAAACTCGTTTGCATAATGGGAAGCTTTACGGATGTGTCGGTAAAACACAAGGCCGCGTCTTGACCTTGTGCTACGGAAATGCTGCGCAGAGAATCCATACATATTGAATCTGCTGAGCGGCTGTTGTGGAGCTTCAGCGAAGCCCGACGGGCCCAGTCGGTTTCAGAGCAGGGTACGACTATCCAGTGTTGCATCTTGATAGAACATTCCTCTTGTTCGCACAGATAAATGATGAGCGCGGATAGAACATTGGTCTCATTCGCACAGGTCGTTGACGAGCGCGCTGTGTCACACCCGTGATAATGACAGGTATGCTATACGAACTAGTGGATCATTTACTGCAGGTCTTGATGCTGGAAGGCTGTGCTACAGCTCGTGAAGCGTTGCCCATGCTTGCCCGCCATAGCGCTCGATGATTTAGCTGCCGTCATCTCCAATTTGGTCATGCCCGTGAATGCGTAAGTAAAAATGACCAAGCTATTTTTCAGTAATTGATTAAAATGAGCTTAATTTGTCTAACTTACGACCAATACAAATAGTGGTCAATCACGTGCTTTATGGCGGACTTTAAAATATTTCATAGACAGCTTTTCACGATTAGTAATGCTTACAGAGACAATGGCCCACTTTGAAAACAGTATGTGCTCCTGGCCCCCGTTTGCCTGGCTGCTGTCTATCTAATCTTTTATCTTTGACACTGATTCCGTCTGCCGCCTTTCCACCTTTGCAATCTCATTTTTTCATTCGTATTTGACATGGATGATGATTACGATCGGCAACCTATGTCTGAATTTAACCGAAACGTGGTCTGGCTGGTGGGAGTTTTTCAGTGAGTTGACCAAACCCTGAACAAGCCATTTTTGGCTGAGCGGATTAAGAACCAGCTAGCGTGAAGTCAGTTCAGGGTCTATGGAAACGTCTAGCGGTGCAATACGAAATCCACGGGCCCAACATGTCACATGCTAATGCCATAGACGAACCTGGAAGCCTAAAGTACGCATGCTGCCCCCCCCCCCCCCCCACCGCAACTTCTCACACGCCAGAAAAACGTGCCCCTATCGCTGCCTGGACGCCTTTCCTCCGTATATTTTGTCCGCCAGCGGTTGCCACACGCTCGCCCCGCCGACGTGCCCGGGAGCCGCGCACCGTCTCACCGCCATCTCTCTGCCGCACACATTCTCACTGCCATCCCTCTGCCGCACACCTCTCACTCCACTGCCATCCCCCTGCGCACACCGTCTCACCGCCATCTCTCTGCCGCAACATTCTCTCACTGCCATCCCTCTGCCGCACACCGTCTCACCGCCATCCCCCTGCCGCACACCTTCTCACCGCCATCTCTCACCGCACACCTTCTCACCCCCACTGCCACCCCCGCTCGCACACCGTCTCACCGCCATCCCGCTGCCGCACACCATCCTACCCCGCCATCTTTCTGTCGCACACGGTTTCACCACCACTCCTCTGCGACACACCGTCTCCACCGCCATCCGTCTGCCGCGCAGGACGAGCAGATGGACAGTAACGTGACGGAGACGTACATGGGGGAGTGGAAGAACGACCGACGCATCGGCTACGGCGTGTGCGAGCGATCAGACGGCCTCAAGTTACGAGGGCGAGTGGTACAACAACAAGAAGTACGGCTACGGCGTCACCACCTTCCGCGACGGCACAAGGAGGAGGGCAAGTACAAGAACAACGTGCTGGTGACGTCCAACAAAAAGAAGCACCTGTTCCTAATCCGCTCGGCCAAGTTCAGGGAGCGGATTGAGGCGGCCGTGAGCGCCGCCAGTCGAGGGTCCAAGATCGCCCTGCAGAAGGCCGACATCGCCATCAGCAGGTGGGTGTGGTGCCGTGGCGTTTCCCGCAGCCGGAGGAGCTTGGTGCTGGCCGCGTCGCAACGGCAGCAGACGTGTCTCGGTCACCGCTCTAGACCGCATACAGCACAGCAGCAGGGCTAATGTCATTTTATCCAAGTATGGAGGGGCAACTGCATACTTTCTTCTCTCTGTGACGCCCCTGATTAACGTCATCAATCGAAGTATTCTGCGGTCGTGCACTTAAGACATTTAACGCCTTTAGATATCATGATTAGATATTAGGACATTGCTCACAATTTACCCCCGAATTTTTACAGCTCACAATTTACTCCGAGATGTTTTGCGAAAGATTATTAGCGCCAACTATGTGCTCAAGTGTGTTAAAAATATTCTTTTGGCTTGATCTTACTAGCAGCTTGCTGACGGTAGACACGTATTGCTAGCATGCAATACTTTTTTTTGAAGCTTTTTGTTGTCCTGGATGCTTGCACAAAATCTCCCCGAAATGTCCTGAATAATGTTGAAAAGGTTGGTGCAGTTTCATTCATGAAGATGACAACAGAATAGACAACAAACCACGCTAGAGTGCTCCATACTTAACAACATAAATAAGTAAGTGTAAAAGGTGTAAAGACTAAAAAGTAAAATGCAAAAGCTAAAGGGGTAAAGAGTAAAACAGCATTCGGTAGAAAATCGAGTTAAAAATGGTTACAAGTGTTTCTACAGCGTACGATGTCAAAAAATTAATGACAGCTTGCAGCTTCAACTATCCGCAGATATTCACGCAGATCAAACTTCCGCTCAAAGTTAGCGTTTTTCCCGACAGGAGCAGTGTGTTAGGACAAGGTTGTTGCGCCGTGCCCTCGCGAAGACTATGCTAGAAATCCTGCTGAAAAGTGCATTAGTCTAAACATTAATACTTGCTCGTATTACGAGCATGAATACAGCGGATGCGTCATAACTGAACGCTTTTCCGCACCCCGTCATAGCATTACATTAACCGCCGTGGTGCGCTATCATGAGGCAAACATTTCCACGCTTAATTGGACATGGACATTGGCGGCAGATGAGGATGGCCATAGCGTGTCTGAATTTCATCAGCCAGGATGCAGCTCAGCTGTATTTCCGGCATATCTGAACATTCAGCGGAAGTCATTACGAAACCGAGCTGGACCTTGACGGAAGTTCAATAATCCCCGCCGCCGAGCGTGAAGTTGGACGCGTTTGATTTGGTTTCCGCGACCACAGCTCTCACATCGTCTGCAAATCTAGTCGAATGCTACGAGGGGTGCCCTTAGCGCCATATGACCACAAACCACGACGCACGTCGACCTTGACAAGGAGGTATCATGACCCTCTGCGCATATTTGTTGAAACCTCACCCACAGCTTTGTCCGGAGTGAAAATGAGTTCGACCTGTACCCAGGAGTTCGGATGCATCGTGTCATCACAATGGCACATCCCAAGTCAGGTCAAACTTCCGCTCAAGCAGTGACGGCAGCTTCCCCCCTCTGATTACCGACGGGAGCTGCCCCGGAGGGAGCAGTGATGTTTACCCTCCGGGCTCTGACATGCTGACCTAGTATTTGCCGACTGACCACCGCGGCTATGACGTAGATTGCCATGGCTGTGAATTGGGACGATGGAGTGGCGATTGACCTGTTCTGCTAGCGGGCAAATGCGGTGCGGGCTGTGGAGGCGATGTGGTGAGCACGCTTGGAACTTTGACGAGGGCCCTCGCCTGGCTGACCCAGCTAGCTGACGGTGGCAGCAGCGCCACACGCTGGGGTCATCCAAAGTCGACATCGGCTCAGGCAGCACTGGGTGGCTTCGGCCGATGAGGCATGAGTTGCAGAGGTAGATCATGGCACGTGTCCCTAATGTGTGCACGTAAGGCGTACCAGTGCGTGTTGCCAACCCCATATCGCTGGAAAGCGTGAGGTAGCTTTGGAATTGGACGACGTCTTTGCGCACTGCATTACGTGGTAATGCAGTGCAAACCACTGGTGTAAAGTTCTTTGTGAGCACATTTCTCAAATTCAGCTGTAGCTAGATCATGACTGCGCGAATCGGACGGCGCTGCTCCTGGAAAAGAGAACCGAAATCAATAATGGATTCTGCCTGGTAACTAGACTCATGAATTCGAGTCGCGGGCGCGGCCTCAGGTCTATTGTCAAACGAACCGGCTCTCTGCTTCAGTGCGACCCTGGTGGAAGTACGGCCAGCCCGGCTGACGCCTTGCCATATTGAACGGGTACACCACGCGAGAGCGAGCGCATAGGGTTCTGTAATTTCGTATGCAGCGGACGCCGCGCCGTGTTCCACTATGCTGTAACGTCCCACACCGCTGTAACGTCCCACTACGCTGTAACGTCCCACTACACTATAACGTCCCACTACGCTGTAACGTTACAACACGCTATAACGTCACGCGTCATGCGCTGTCCTGGACCCATTTCCGGTGACCGACAGGCCACGAGAACTTCATTCATCGGCTCTGCTCCAGCCCGTGGAAACCACCGCGCCCTAGGCAGCGGGAGGTTCTGTGAGTTGGAAAATCGTGCTCTGGCCATTATTGACCTTCAAATACCAGGAGGTACTGATAAAACGACGTTATCACGGAAGCGCTGGCTATTTGAACCAAATTCAATGTTTTGCCCTTGGACATGGGCTATATTCACAAAACTCAAGTTTTGCCAATGTACCAATGTTTCCTCCGCATCATCGCTTAGCCTGTACCTCTTGGTAAGATCAATGATCGTCAGCATAAGGTCTCCTAGCTCGCAACTGCTAAAAAACAGGAGCTAAATCCTCTTCTTTCTTATATCAAGTGGTGGGAGGTTGGTGCTGTGCGAATGCTTACCTGATTTGTTGTTATCCACATGCGACTCAGTCGTTCCCATCCTAGGTAAAAACCACAACATCACTGGCGCGCTGGATCTACGTCTTTCGGTGTTTACGAATCGACGTTACATACTCACATACATTGCACAATTAGGTGTATTGTAATTCAAAACGCCGTTATCTCATTGTTTTGGATGATGATGAAACCACAGGAAGCAAAAGACATTTAACCTCGATTATTAGCAAAAAGACATCGGTATAGCTCACAACCCCTCCCCAAACGCCCCACCACCGACTGCTTCTTCGGCTTCTGGTGTTGTTGCAAAAGATGGGGAGAGTTTAACCACAGAACTGAGAAATCCACGGTGCAATCATGATTTGAGGACTATGAGATAATTTGTCATCTAATCTTGAAATGGAGGTTTACTTGCGAATTTAATCGTTTTTTTCATTTTTTTGTCACGCGATCTGGATTGCAGCCCTTCACCACAACAATTCCGTTTTTATATCCATATATATCTTTAACCTTGACACCTTGACTGTCGGAGCATGTGCGGAACCAACATCTTAGTTCAAACTCTTGAAATGCCCGGCATTTTCTTTTTATCGTTACGTAGGTCTGCAATTATATTTATATGTTCATCCAGGTACCACGTAATACCAGACGTTGATGAAATGGCTTTGGTCACCTTAATCTTTTCTTTTTTGATATACAATCCGTATCGAAACGTGAACCTGAATTAAGCACTAAACATGGTTTTTAAAGATCTCAGTGCAGTGCGACCGTATCTTAAAGCTCCAACAAACTAGAGGCACGTAACGCATGTAAGCAGGCAAGTAACTGTACGTACAGATGTGTGTCTTGGAGGCAGGAAGAGTGTTCTTACACTAGTGTAAAAAGCTAGGTTTGCATTTCACATCTCACGAAGTCATCACAGTTTACCAACTTCATCATCCATCAACTTGCTACGATTAAAATAGGATGTCAAAAAGGTGCATGCTGAGAAAACGGGTGTGTGTACTCCGTGCCGGGGAGACCGGAATAAAGGCGGCAAGCACACCCGAAAAAAGAAATAAGTTATAATCCTTAAGCAAAGAATTTGCCTGTTTCTAGTGGCTGCTGAAGGATCACCATATTGAAAGATGGAATACAAGAAGTGTTGCGCCGTGTTTCGCCGTCGTTGGTGTCGACCAACGGGTCGCTGGGTACGGCATCCACAAAACAACGAAACATTTCCGACAACAGGCATGATTTATGAAGGCCCCAAGCCATAGCAAAAACATGTTTCACCCTATTGCGTAGCTCGTTTGGATTGCTTTCTTGGATCGTTGGTGCACCTGTGCCTGGGGCGCAATAGCGACAACGTATACTAATGCTGTACGCTCGCGACAGAGGTAACGTGCTGGGTGTCGCGAGCCAAATTAAATGAAGCGGCATTAATTCCTGGACCGGGATGGGATGGCGATGGTAGGAATGATGTAATCTGAGGGGAACGCGGGGAGGTTGATGTCATCCGCTCATTGCTCATGCGGTGGGCTAAGGGGGTGGGGTGGGGTAGGGGCTGGGGAAGGGGAGGGGATGTAGAGGGAGGAGCGGGACCATAGAGTCAACGCCAGCCACAGTCAACGTGCTCCAATACGCATTTGCCATATCTGTGCACGATCTAAATGTAACATTTACAAATCGCGCTGCACGTCAATTGGGGCAGTATCGCTTGTAATACCACTCAGGGAACGGCTCATGAATGCAACCCACACTGGTGTGTTGATGCGCCGCACTGTACACTCATGAGTGAGATAAAATAACTGGGCACTTTCAAAAGCAAGTAAAACGATGTGCGCATGCTGCTCCTTCTTCGGAAGCCACGCCGACTGTGATGTAAGCACATCACCGTCGGCGCAGGTGTCAATTTCTAAAACTAACGGAGGCCCCAACATCCATTTTGGCCATCTGGGATCATTCTTTGCATGCATCTCGGCAGGCCCATGTTTGAATCCAATATTTTTGGGAACAGCAGCCCTGAAATAACACCCATGTAACACAACATTTGCTTTTCCCGCTTTCCAGCGTATTTTCCGTAGTGTTCAGCGCCGTGTCAATCAGGCAGTATCCGAGCGACCTCAAAGTCGATGCTTCACATGTGCGCCAGAAGACTGAGCCAGCAAAGTATTGAGAACATCTTCAGCTTTGAGCGGGCACTCGACCGAACGCCGCGCCTCAGACCCCGTGCATTCAACTAAAGTTGGGCAAACTTCTGCCCCACTTCATCGCGCCGCTCGCGGCAGAGTGGCTGCAGCTCCTCCGACCCAGCTGACGCTCGCACCAGCTGAAGGTAGCCCATGGCGCAGTTTCGTCAGTTCCGCGCGGTCGATGACGCTGTGAGCGACGTGCCTGCGGGCACACGGCTGTTTTCGGCGTCAGCGGCGCCGCACCCGGTCCCCGCCTGCTGACGCATGGCGTCAGTGGCGTCAGACCGGGTGGCGCATGGCGTCACCCGGTCCCCGCCAGTTCCACATGGCGTCAGTGGAGCCAGACCCGGTCGCCGCCGGGATATCATGGGGAGGACTGCATGGCGTCAGCGGCGCCGAACCCGATCTTCGCCGGGATATCATGGGGAGGGTCACACGGCGCCAGCGGCGCCGCACCCGGTCTTCGCCAGGATATCATGGGGAGGGTCACACGGCGTCAGCGGCGCCGCACCCGGTCTCCGCCGGGATAGCATGGGGGAAGGAGGGAGGGCTACATGACGCCTGCCGTCTATCTCAAGTCGGGCTCGCGAGGCAGGCAGCAGTGCCGGGGATTGCCCGGCCAGCCTTGCAGGGAGGGCTCCACTTCGAACTGCCGTCGTCACGGACCGGCCGATGTTTTCGAGTTCGGCCGGAACGGAGGCGGGGCGGCGCCGGAACTCCTGCTCCGACTTGTTCCGGCCACGGCCCGGCCACAGCTGTTCGCTCCCAAGGCCCGACCGGTCTCGCACCGCCGGGAAAGCGGGCCGCGGTGCCATCCGCGGGCCGCTGCAGTCCCGCTGCGTTAGTTACCGCCGTCAGTTGTGTTGAGCTTGTTTCCCCCAGCAGGCAGGCGGCGCGCAGCGGCGGCGGCGCCAGGCGCGGCTCGCTGGGCGATCGGTCGCCGTTTGGTGTTACGACCGCGGCGTGTCGGGTTGCAATGACCCCAAACCGCGGCGCCCTAGCTGACCTTGGGACCGCATTACAGAACGGCGACGGCGCGCGGCAAGGCGGAGCAGGCTGACATCGCCGCCCAGCATGCGCGGGAGGACTCTGGCATCGCGCGTGTGCACGCCAAACAATTCGCGCCAGACTTCCTGCAGCCTGGTAAGGGTCGCTTCAAGGGCATGGCGAGCGATCGGGTAACTCACTTGAGACTCCTGGGCAGCATAGTTACACCCACCGGGAGACGCCTGCTGCCTACGGGGGCTGCTCACATATAAAGGGAATGTTCCACATTGGTACTTATTGAAGCAAGTATGAGATATGATGGAATGAATCCCTTACAACTATTGGTATACCTTTACGTGGAGAGGACTGGTCCGGACAACGCTATTTTTTTGTGAAGTAGATATGCTGCTCAATCAATGAATGAGAAATGTAACTCTTTGTCTTGACTTTAAATGCCGCAGGCCCTGTGGGATGACAGGATTTTAGTGACGTCATTATCTAGTCACAGATGCCTGGATGACCTTCAAAAAGTCTACACGAAATACTCTGCACTTCGTCGCGGGCCTGTAACACAAAACACAGGGCTCAGGTCTTAAAAGGATAGGGTTGTGAGCTGCACCGAATCTACCATGAAAAATACCACGGAATATTAGGTCGTATGTGTAGCCAGCAAGCATTCTCCTAACGCTGCAGTGATTCCATAAAAGTTTGACCTTAACATGAACCCAGGAAAAGGATCATACTACTTGGTGACACTTTAATTGTGGCAGTGCTTTAATTCACAGTATTGTGACCGGCTACAAAACGTCGCAGTGCTAAAATGCGGATGTTTGGAATCTTTAGGGGCAAGCAATTAAAGTTTGGAGTAATGATTTTGCTCGTTCGGGGGAAATGATAAAAACGACTATTATTTGAGTTGCCTTTACGAGTTCCCAGAGAAACGTGGGTGAAGAAGCTCAGCCGGGATCGTTCTGATAAAAAACTTCATGCTAGTCTCGTGTTCACAAGGAATACTAAGATCATCACCACAAGAGTACTTAGTTCGACCAAAACCCACGGACAACCAGCGTCAGTGGTGTTGGAACCTGACTGACATGGTGCTCACTGCCCACCTCTCCGGAGCTCGGCCCACATAATCACTGACATCCCACTGGGTTACCTCTGACCTGGAGGGGGGGGGGGGGAGAGACCGTGGCACGCGTGTTTCCGGTGTCGCTGACGCAGGTCCGGTCTCAGAGGTCGCTGGTCCGGACGGTCCGGACGGTCCGGACGTGGAGGTAATGACCCGAGACGGGGACCCGCCGAGGCTAATGGCCCCGGGGCGTGGCCGGCTGGATGGGGAGCTGAGGGAGAGAGGGGGGGGGGGGGGAGATGTGACAGTGCTGACTGGAGGGCTGCTAAAGTGTAACCGTACGTTGTGGGGAGTTGTTTAGGGTGTAAGGGTGTAACCGTGCGGTGTGGGTAGTTGTTAGAGTGTAACTGTGGTGACCCTGAGGATTGACGAGGTGTGGCTCTGGTAACTGGATTGTTGGTGGCGTGCTACTGAGAGAAGCGGAAATTTGTGAGGTGCAGCTAATGCCGAGGGGAGAGTTGTTGGGGTTTAGTTGTGCTCCCCGTGACTGGTTCGGTGTAGCTGAAAGCAACGGATAGTGGTAGAGCGGGTAGAACAGTTGGTGTAGCTGGGGAGCCAATGGATTAACTGGAGGGCTACTGAACTGACTGGAGTGTTGAGATGTGACTGTGCTAGCTGGACAGTTGGTGGCGTTGGTAGGTCCTGACTGGAGATTGATGGTGCGCAGCTGTGCTGACCCACAATCTGCTTTATTGGATGCAGCTGAGCTAGTCGAGACCTAAGAGTGTGTTTTGGGAACCTGATAGTCAATGGTGTGTTGTAAGTCATTCTTACGGTAAGGCCGTCTGTAACCAGACTCGCAGATGGTTTAGGTTTCGTCGGACCACGCGCTAGTAAATACAAATTAAATCATGGTAATCTGACTGTTGGTATGCATAGGATGGTCATTTTGGCGATATTTGAGCTGGCGCAATATGTGGTAAGAGCAAAAGAGAGCATAGGAGCAAAAATCACTTATTATCGTATGGGCGGGCGGGCTTCTATCTCGAGGCAGAACACGCCCAATCACCTCACTTAGCGGTTTCCTATGCTACCGCTGGCTGCTACAGGAATCGTATTTTTGATGCGCTCTATTTTTCTTGAAAAAGTTGCCGGTGAATTGTAGGTTTCAGTTTACTTGCAAAGCCATGTAGCGTTTCCTGCCTTTTAAGCGCTCATTTCCATAAAAACATGAAGGGCAGCGATCGATAGGCGGACGTGTATCCCGTTAAAGGTTCGAGGCCAGTTTAGCTGAATCCGGTAAGTTTTTTGCCGTCTCATCGACGGGCGCAACAAATCAATGCGTATGGATTTACGGGCGCGAGGGAAGGACTTGTCCAGCCGGCAAGGTCACCGAGCCTGCACGGAGGACACTTGTCCAGGCCTGGTTACTTGTCCAGCCGGCGAGGTCACCAGGTCTGCACGGAGGACACTTGCTCAGGCCTGGTGACTTGTCCAGCCGGCGAGGTCACCAGGTCTGCACGGAGGACACTTGCTCAGGCCTGGCTACTTGTCCAGCCGGTGAGGTCACCAGGTCTGCACGGAGGACACTTGCTCAGGCCTGGCTACTTGTCCAGCCGGCGAGGTCACCAGGTCTGCACGGAGGACACTTGCTCAGGCCTGATTACTTGTCCAGCCGGCGAGGTCACCAGGTCTGCAGGGAGGACACTTGTTCAGGCGTGGTGACTGTCGGGCGGCATTATTTTCATCCTGGCGTGCGGCCAGGCCCGACCTAGGCGTGCCGTTCCCCAGGTGGCGCCACCGCCCCGCCGGCTCCTCCGCTGGCGGCGTGCTCCAGCCGAGCGCCGCAGCTCACCGTTCCGCTTGACACACGGCTGTGTGCTCAATGTGGGCTGGTCAAGTACCGATAACTGTCCGCTGCGAGCCTTTAGATTTATGGCGACTTATGGCGACTTGGACAGGTCTTAGCTTTCCAGATGCATTGCATCATCGATAGCTGTAATTCTCAGCATAGTAGCGTTTGTGTTGCTTCGTCCCATGCCGATCGATGCACATTCATTATTTCATTTACGGTGCATCTGCATGTGCAAATATTTATAACGATGCCTCTCCAACTGTACATGTCGGATAGCGCACCGTGCCAGCACCGCCAACCATCGCTCCGATGCCTGCAGGCTCCGAGGGCTACAAATCACGTCCGGACACCCGTGGCGGCAACCCCGAGCTCGCCGTGCCGCAGATCCGGACTCAAAGCCCTCCGCGCGAGCTAACGGCGCCCGAGCCGTCCCCCGCCGCCCAACGGGCTACCGCCCGGCCTGGACGGGCCTGTGTCGGTGGCGGTGCCGGAGACGGCGCCGCCGGCGCCGGCGCCGGCGCCGGAGCGGCCGGGCGAACGCGAGCCGCCTGCCGGTCGGAGACCCAGTGCGTCAGTGTCGATCGCAGCGCCGCAGGGCGACCGCGCCAGCGTGGACTACTTCCCGGCGGCGCTGACGCGCGCGGACAGCGCGAGCCGGGAGCCGGCCGGCGAGCGCGCGCCGGCGCGCCGCTCGCGCGCCAGCCTGCAGGGCGCCGCCGCCATGAATGACCGCTTCGACCACTACCGGCGTGCGCCCAGCCGCGAGGGCTCGGTGGAGCCGGCGGCGCGCGCGCGCCGCACCACGCCTCAGCCGCCCGAGTTGACGCTGGCGGCGCGGCCCGGCTGCCGTTCCGATGCCCACTGCACGCCAGACTCCGGCGTCTTCGAGAGCGCCGACGAGCCGGCCGGCCGCGTCGCCAACGCCGCTGATGCACCCCGCTTCTTCATCCCCGATACGCCCGAGCAGGCGGCGCAGATGGCGGCACCGGCGGCGGCCGGCATGAAGCGAACCGAGAGCATGTTCATGCCTGGGCCGCAGGGCCGCCGCGGTGGCACGGTAAGTGGCACCGCTGCTGCCGCCTGACGGTGTGGCCTGCAAACGCGGGTGTGGGACCCGGTAACGGGTGGGTGGGTAGGCAATCCATTTTCCAGCATATGATTGTCACTATGATGAGCTGGAATTTATAATTTAAATGTATGGGGTCTTGTTCGCCTGCTCATAGCAAGTGCAAGCTATTTCATGTATTATGCGCTGTTGCAGGCGCCGGTTTTTCCTATCTTCACGCTCTGCACTTTCACGTGCAGTTTTGTACACATTTAACGCAGAAGCAATGCAACACACTACAACAGAACGGTGAACAGAAACATCGCACACCACCATTACCTTTCACCTCTTCGGCATCATGTGCCCTCCACGGGTCGGCTCTTGTGATCGATGGCCAGCATGCGAGGACTGGAACTCCCCAACAGCACGCGCCACTTTTTGGGCCGCGTCGCACCCAAGGCTGTGGCCGCCACCCTAAGAACGGCGGGCGTGATTCAGTGGCACCCGTGCGATACCCCGCGCCTGGCAGCGGGCGCTGGCACGTGGCCCCACTTGTGTTGGCAAACGGCGCCGCTGCTGCTAAGTGGGCAGGGCTGCGGTCCCGGCAGACCACCCGCCTCTCGGGAGACCAGAAATACTTCGCCACCGAAATCATCGGGGGTTAGGTTCGTGTCAACAATGCTGGGTGCTCGCGTGAAACGTGACGTCATCCGGCGTGATTACGACATGAGGATGCACTGGGTGTATGGGGATTCCTACAGTAATTGGCAGCCTGCAAGGAAAGCAAACAACGAAAATGCCACTGCAAAATATAGCGGACAAGCGGGTAATTCGCGCCGGTGTTATGTACATTTATGTACGTAATGTACATGCACACGTAAGGGCAACGTTAGTTTCCCATCTTGATGGCAAAGTGATAACCATTTTAGCTATTCCTCTCTAGCCAGAGCCCAGAGGGCCACGAATGGAATCATTCTTTAGACTATCGTTCTCGTCTGATATGTCCATGTGTATACATAGTGTGTGTTGGTATGCATACAGTGCACCACGCAGGCGTGACAGTCCGAACAACTTTTCCATCCGTGGCATTTACCCACAGGGGCAATGTTGAAACTTCTGATAGTGTGGGAGGGGAGGGAGGCTCATCCCCTTGACCTCCTGGTTCCCACACCGCTGTCCATCTACGTAAACATGCTGGAATCTGCAGAACACTGATGCTGTTTGGAACCCTGGCGTGTGACGACAAGTGTTCAGCATCATCTAAGAATTGAAGATCGTATGATTTCTGGAGCCAGCTTAGCGGAGACCGCCATTACAGACGTGTGGCTGTTTGGATCGGTCAAGTGTCGGCGGCACCCATGCTCTTACTTCTGATATTTGTTTTTTGTTGGGGAGGGTGATCACATTACATTGCATGTATCTTTTTGTTTTACGCCTTCTTGTGATTGCACATCCAGAACGAAACTAATAACGATTTAGACCGGTGTCAGTTATCGCATGGTTGAATCTACCTGACTAAAGACAACAATACATACCACGAAACCCATATTTGCGCGGCGATCCGATGTCCCTTGTTTGATGGGATAGTGATGTTATACCCCCGGCTTTGATCATGATCTTGTACCCTCATTCCCGATGCTGACCTCATATCCCAATGCCCATCACGACCCATGTGCATGGAAGCCTGCTACCCCCAGCTTCATGGGTGGCTCGATACGTTATCAAACGACGGTGACCGTGTCAGCATGACCGTGTCAGCTGTCTGTGTCAGCGCTGACGACGACTCCATATATCAGCGCCGTCGTTGGTCCAGCACTGCTACTGTTGGTGATTCGCCCCACCAACACCAGTAGTGATAAGTTACCCCAGCATCGCCGGAGATTCCATATCTCAACGCCAGTGAAGACCCGACAGCCATTCATTGTCGCTGCCACTGCCGGCGGCACCAGCGCTGATTTCTCTGGGGGCCGGTCGGCGTCGCACCGGGGGACCGATCCCTCCGGCGGTGGTGCAGCGGCGTCGCTCTTTACGAGCGGCGCCGTCGGCGGTCCCCGGCGGTTCCGGCGCCGGGGCAAGGCCAGGACGGGCCGCGGCAGGCGCCAGGCTCGCGGGAAGGACGTCATGCGAGGGTTGCCGGTCGGGATAGGTGTACCAGGCGCGGGCTACTGGATCAGGGGTGTCAGACCAGGGATAGACTAGTTGGGGGGGGGGGGGGGGGGGGGCAGGCGACGATTGTCAGACGACCGGAGGCCACGATACGAGACCCCAGACGCAAAACATTGGACGACCGATGCCAAACGAGGCGTCACACTTCGACGACAGGCCAGGGGCGCCAGACAGCAGATGTCAGACCAGGGACGCCAGGTGCAGACGTAGGTGGACACTGTACTGGGGCTGTTAGACTGAGGAATCCATTTGGGCGTTAACGAGACCAAGAATATCGCACATTTTATGCGGAACAAAGAGCTTCTATTCCCGGTATCCACGCCACAAACAGTACAAGCTCCGAGCCCTGCCAAAGCCGAGATAGTCGAGAGAAGCAGTCCAGTTATCACGTTCGGCTTGGGCTGGACTGTCAAATGTTAGACATGTTTGACACATTCTCACATCGCTTTGATGTTGGAAGGACAAGGAGGCGCAAGTAAATGCACCGCATTGATTTCTGCGCTGAAATGAAGCTGACGCGCGCGGCTGATACCATCGTCACGTTTGACGACGCTTCTGATTGGTCTAGGCCAAAGTTAATCGTTGCCTGATCTCCTAGCACATCACTAACGTGGCTGTCCGAGGCCCGGACGTGTGCGTGAAAGTTCAACTCGTCGACAAACTGCTAGATAAAGTGGATTCTTCCCGCATTTTTTTAGTCGTCATGCGTGTCAGAGAGCGGTTAATTACCAGCCTGACAGCCTGAAATTGAGCCTTTCGAAGAGTTTTCTTCCTGGATGTTGACTAGCGTGACCCAGCTGTGTTCGAGAACTAACCGGGCCCGTTCAAGCTAACCAGCCCAGTGTTGCATAGCTTGAGACTACTTCCATTGCCCCATTAAGCTCAGCGCCATTTCCAAACAAGAACACCTGCGGCCTGCCTCCCAGTAAGTAGTCAGACTTGGTTTCAATAACGCATTAGAGACGCTTTATCAAAATTTGGTCCAAACGGTCCGCATTCACGGTGCTGAACATTGTGCATGTGATAGAAAGGCACTCTCAGAGGACGAGGCAAGTCTAAAAAACGGAGTCCCTCGGACCATTTTCCGACTCCTTTCTTCCATACACCGCCGTATGGTTAATATTAAACTTCCACAAAAAGTGAGGACACCATAAGAGGCCATGCAACGTGCTCCGTCAGCACACTTCTATGTCTGTTGTGTGCTTTGATTAATGTAGAGCCAGGTCTTATATAGAGAGTTATAACGCTGAACGGATTGGGTTCCCGCTCTTGCCTTCCAGGACATCGCAGATGGACGTTTTCCGCAGGCCGTGCTACGCCGCGAAAAGGCCTTCCAGTATCCGCTGACTTCTCCGATCGGCTGTCAGTTGATCGTGACACATGTGTCAGGCCAGAGCAACTCAACCCAGTGATCATGCCTGGGAGCCTGGCAAACGCACCTTGAGTGAAAAGTTCTAGCAACTGATCTAAACGGCCTTGCGTAGCTTCAAATGCCTCTTCCCGTCAGATTTTCCAAGTTTTTGAATGATGTATGAGTTCCTCCTGCTATTCGTATGCTTTTGTTTTAAAGTACACAACTGGAAAATGGGTTTCTGACTCAGTACAACCAAACACAAAGGTCTAATTTGAATTATTATAATAAACTAGTGCCCTCGATTGTCTACGGGATTTCCTGAAAAAATACCAAGTACCGGGCACTGTTTTTGCCAGCAGGTGGCGCAGATATCACTAAATAGGTTCGTCGCTCAATGGATGAATTCCTCCTGCCAGTTGCTCAATTTTGTCTAGGCCACATAGTTGGAGAAATTCCACTACGAACGTTCTAAGATAGTTTCAAACTGCTTCCTGGCCCCATTTGACAGGGAGTCGCATGGGTGTATCTTTCACACTCTCTTTCCTAATTTCTTGGAATGCTGGCAATAGTACTAGCCTTATTCTTCAGAGAAAAGCCAGGAGAATAGAGGTATAGTTGGACTAACCCAACAACATCTCCATTCTCCTGGTTTTTCTCCGAGGCATAAGGCTATTGCTACTGTCTTATCCATGTGAATAATGTTCCTCGCTAATGTACTGAACAACGTACGTAATTTCTCGGAATGCATCTTTTCCTGCTGAATGATATGAATGTCGGTTTTGAAGCATGCATCTCTGTCTCATCTCATGCTTATATTTTAACGCCGGTCGCCATACAACACGTAGTTTTAGTGTTATAACATTTCTAGAAACACTGGTGATTTACGGGTGGTTTGAGGCGTGTTCGTGATGCAGATGGAATATTCTGTTGGGTCGTTGACCGCGTCATTGTTGGAGCAGTATCCTTAACGAGGACGTTAGCCCGAATGGCAAACCCATCTTGACGAAGTGAGTCTATAAAGCCTGTTGCAACTTCAATACCCATTGTAAATCTAGGTCGTGTATAGCACTCTCCGTATATTATCCGTCGCGTTGCAAATATGCATACACACTTCAGATAAATCACGGCACATTCGCGAATACCATCCTACTTATGTGCCATCGCATGCAGTGTTTGTTGTTTCCTTTACAACAATCTCCAACTTCGCATTTGTTCAGAACTTATCTTACTCTCGATTGTTTCACAGCTGTTTTTAGTTCAGACCGCTCCATGGTCATCCACATTCTTGACTGCTCCCTAGCCGTGTGTAACTTACAGCTCTTTCATTAACCATTTATGGCTTTCAGCAACGACCGCCTGGAGAGTCAGAGTCATAGGAGCCACTTATATCGCGCGGCCGTCTCCGGTCCTCGGCTGAACTGTCTGTGACCGCCGCTTCCTCCATAGCCGTCCGTAACTGCTGCCTCCTCCACAGCCGTCCGTGACTGCCGCCTCCTCCATAGCCATTTCTAATTGCTGCTTCCTCCACAGTCTTCTCTGAATGACTCCTCCTCCACCGTCGTCTGTGACTGCCGCCCCCTCCACAGCTGAATCTGACTGTCGCCTCCTCCACAATCGTCTGTGACGGCCGCCCCCTCTATAGCCGTCTCTAACTACTGCTTCCTCCGCAGCCGTCTCTGACGACCACCACGCTGCAGCGGAAGAAGTCGATGCCGGACGCGGCGACGCTGCCGGTGAAGGCTCGCGTTATGCCGCGGGAGGAGGCCAACTTCCTGGCCGCCAGCCAGCGGGACGCACTGCGCCGACAGGCCGAGGAGGCGGCCATGTACCGCGCCAACCCGCTGCTCTACGTATACAATCCCAAAGTCAAGGTGAGCGCGGCCCGTGGGATTGCTAGCGGCACATATTTGCCGACTCTGTGGTATGAGTCTGCGCTATGTGTCACCTGTGGAGTTGTGTGAATTCAGGTTGTTCTGAACCCTGTGGAGCTGCGCGACGTGGTGCTTTTTTTTGCACTTGCAACGATCACTAAACTCACCAACACTTGTGGTGTTGGATCACCTTAGGAGACAGTGTAATTCGATGGCAGATCGTGTGACTGTTGTCAGTCTAACTGACATGAGAAGACTTCATGCCCCACGCGGGGCTTACGTTGATCGTCAGGCTAGGCGATGTTCAGCGGTTGACCCCACTATTCCGTTGCAGGATTGGTTCTCCAGGCAGCGGCTGGTACTAGCCGTAATCATCATCAACATCTCATTGGCGATCCTGTTCTTGAAGCTCTTGACATAGCAGTGGCCTTACAACCAGTGCTCGTGCTACATTTGTACTTTGAAGCGCCGCCAGTCGAGCCGTGATTGGCCGAGAGTGGGCCGCGTCTGCAACCCAGTGACCAATCGGTGCCTTGACCCGCGTGCGGGAAAGCGACCTGTCTAGTGTCGACACCGACGCGAGTCATCAGAGGAAGCGACGACCGAATGCGAGATATTTTTCACCAGAGGCTCAACCGAGCCTCGGCCTCGTGCCTTGAACTCGTTTTTAATTCGTAAAATTAGTGTTTTTCTGCCTAGTGGGCGGTTGTGAATATTTCCCATCGTGTTGTCACCGAATCAAACCCGTCGGGTAATGAAAGTGAGCCTCCTCGTCTGTAATTGATCTTCGCCCTGGTGGCCGAGACCAGAAAGGGCTTGCTTCCCCCTGTGCTCACCCAGATTCGAATGTGCCGACCTGATGATTCGATCCTTTTTGACTCTATGCTTCCTCTTCTTTCGCATGTCTTTTTGCATGCCATTCTGGCGTTCCATTGTGTTTGTGCAGTTCCGACACGCATACCCACCGCTGTGAGCGGACGCTGTGCGCTGCACGATGCTCACACACCCCTATGACGATGCACGGCACCCGCCAGCAGCTGACCTATGTGTGGTTCGGCCACCGCTAGACGGCAGCACCAGCCGTCGCCATTAGCCGTGATCGCCCGTGGACGCCCGCGAGCCTGTCCAACGAGTGCCATCAAGTCCTGGCCCCGTATCTGCATAGTAAAAAGGCGACATGCCGCTAGCATGTGCAGCCCGTCGTCACCCTCCACTGGGATCAGTAGACTGCTCTACTGACAAGAATCCGGCCGGGGATTGGTGCGCAATGGACCTTCTACGCGGTAGATCGAAGCCAATAGCATTTGCACCGCACGCTCATGTTTTTGACCATTGATGGATTATGTATCCGTTGAAGCAAGCAACCGAAGACACACATTTTCCCAGCAACTGCCGACAACTTTAACCTTGCATAAATACAAACCACAGATACCTATACTGACGTTTGTGAGCTCCTGAGAACTGATGGTGGACGTCTGGACGGATGTTTCCCATTCGAATGTTGAAGGCCGTATTGTGGTTCGCGTCCCTCCATTCTGAGGTAGAGAGGACCGGCATGCTAGATATTTTCCTGCGGAATTAGCCCATATATGGTTTCCCAGGGTGAAATCAAACCGCTAGAGCGTTTGCAAAGATAAGCAATCGATGTAAGTCGGAGAAGATCGAGACGCCTCCTTAGCAATACGGAACGAATTTTAGAGTTCAGTAGTTTACTTCCTGCTCATTTAATGCCTGAATAGCCAACGACAACAAAATATGGCACGTTCAGAGAACTTTTCACACTGCTATTGTTCGTTTCAGTCAGTCAGTTCTGCAAGAGGAAAGCCAGTGGTCAGAGGTGGCGGCGACCACCATCATTTGTAAAAGTTGCGTGACAAATAACGACATATGACCCACGTCTTTATCTGCATACTTTGTGACAGTTGTCTATTATTTTTGCGTGTTTTGTGTTCAACTTTGAGTAGTTTATGTGCTTTGCGACAGGCGAGCATCCAGTATGCTTTGTAAAAGCACGTTGAGAGCCGAGGAAAGGGGTGCTGAAAGGCCGAATTGATAAGCAACCAGCTGCATTAGCATTTTGCTGCCTCTATCCAGAACACCAGCCTGTTGCTTAAAGGAAGTATTTCACATTTGTGTAGCTTTTTAAAACTGAAATAACCACCTTGAAGACCATTCAGTGCAGTTCACTGTCCTGCCATTCTTAAGACATAAATTCCTCTGGTTTCTGGGCTGCATGCTCGCGGAGGTATGCAAACTAATTCGGGGATGCTACTTCAAGGTCACCCAAGCACCCATGACACCATTATCACGTCATTAAAATGCTGCCATTCTATTGACCACTGCAAATGGGATTACGGTGCAAATAAATCTTACATTTGATGGCTGGAATATCCTAATAGCACGGGACAATAACGCTACTCCCTAGACGAAGGGTGGTAACGTCTGCGTCGGCGATGGTTCACGTAGCATAGGGGATGCCCATGACGCGTTTACGAGAAATTGGCTTTAGAAAGAGGATTAGCCTGACTTTTTTACTTTTTCACGCCATTTATCACTTCAAAGACTCAAAGTGTTAAAGCAATTGATTGGTCTCAACGAGATGTCACAGCTGACAATGGGTTTCAGACTGCTAAATCAATGTTAAGTATGCTTAACACCACTAGACCAAGTCAAAAGGTAAGTTTTCCTGAAAAAGCGGACTAACAGCTTGAGCTATTTCTGCTTTACGTACCCATCTATACGAAGTCCTGCCACAAAACAGTGCAGAACTGACGCAGACGTGTTCATTGTTTGGCTCCAGGTATGTTTTAGGAAAGTTTTGTGTGCTTCGAGCATATCATTATGAAATAGACCTCAGTTCATGAGCCAGGTCGTTCCCGTCGCCAGGGGTTGGCGGATTTGTCGGTTGTTGGTTGTTGGCTGATTTGTCGGTTGCCGTCCACCGCTCGCGCTCGCCGTAGGTCGCCGAGCAGTGCTCCTATACTTAAAAATGGTCGCTACTCAGAAACCAGAAATGCCAGAGATACGTTTTTTTTTTGGTCAAAACACGCGCAATGCATGCCCCAACGACGCATGAACATCTCGGAAGGACATCTTCAGAGAACCTTAGGGGTAGGGGGCATCGGCTCTTCCCTACCAGGGCGACAGTTAAGTGCAGTCTTAGTCCGGTGTCCCCTGCTACACATTGGCCCGTTGGGACTGGAGGCTCTCCTCTATCAGGGCGACAGTTAAGTGCAGTCTCAGTCCGGTGTCCCTTGCTACAAACTGACCCGGCGGGGCTGGAAGCTCTCCTCTATCAGGGCGACAGTTAAGTGCAGTCTCAGTCCGGTGTCCCTTGCTACAAATTGACCCGGCGGGGCTGGAAGCTCTCCCCTATCAGGGTGACAGTTAAGTGCAGTCTCAGTCCAGTGTCCCTTGCTACAAATTGACCCGACGGGGCTGGAAGCTCTCCCCTATCAGGGTGACAGTTAAGTGCAGTCTCAGTTCGGTGTCCCTTGCTACAAATTGACCCGGCGGGGCTGGAAGCTCTCCTCTATCAGGGCGACAGTTAAGTGCAGTCTCAGTCCGGTGTCCCTTGCTACAAATTGACCCGGCGGGGCTGGAAGCTCTCCTCTATCAGGGCGACAGTTAAGTGCAGTCTCAGTCCGGTGTCCCTTGCTACAAATTGACCCGGCGGGGCTCGAAGCTCTCCTCTATCAGGGCGACAGTTAAGTGCAGTCTCAGTCCGGTGTCCCTTGCTACAAATTGACCCGGCGGGGCTGGAAGCTCTCCTCTATCAGGGCGACAGTTAAGTGCAGTCTCAGTCCGGTGTCCCCTGCTACACATTGACCCGGTGGGGCTGGAATATTTTCCACCGCCCTCCAATCGCTTGGGTCAATTAAAAAAGAACAAAATTAGCATAATAAACAAAGCTATCCTTTTCCTTCCAGCGATCCTTTTCCTAACCTGCCGTAGCACCACCTGTTAACCATTTATTTGCGTTCACGCGGAATGAGGACCCGTTCTTATTGAGACACTTTCCCCTGCTTTGGCTCGAGGTGGTTTCATACATCAGCCACTGTCTATTGATACCGTGTGAGATTTTATGCAGTTATTTTTCCAACAAAATCCAAATATCTCCTGAGCCAGCCAATACACTGCCTCAATCATTTAGCTAAAATGCCCAGTATTCACAGCCTGTGAACTAACAAACAGACCTTGAATGTAAACCGAACAGCAGGGTGTGTACGTATCTAGTCTTCATGAAATTAGGGATTGCTACAAAAAAATAATTCGGAATCACTAGACACCCAACCAACAAATTGCATAAGGTGCCTCGGCGCCGGACATGTTGCCATATGAATAGCGTGGTCACATTCACATGTTCTTCAATATTCCAACCTAGCTTGATTTGTGCGTGAAAATGAACTATGGGCACACGATACCATATCTGCGGACATGATACTACTGCCATACCTAAGGACATATACTGCGTGGGATGCCATACCAAATACGATGCCTGCAAGATCTCAAAACGTCAGCGTCGTGCTCGACCAAATTTGTTTACAAAGTATGAAACCACCAAAACGGCTAAACGGCTAACAGCTAAAAAACGGCTAACAGCTAAACGCAGTTTCCCCGACTGTATACTCACATCGCGTTTGACAAAATCTTAGTCGGTTGAGCTGGTAAACTTCCAGCGGCAAATAATGGGTGCTGCATTACGCATCCAAAAGCCGCATACGTAAGTCAGTGTACGACAAAAGCCTGAGCACGCAATCTGCGTTCCCATATAAGTGACAGATGTGCATCACATGTGTAATAAGCACGAACACATGCACATCGCTTGCATAACGCTTTTCTGCAGATTACCCCCTAATGAGTAGATTGGGCACAGCGACAGCATATAAACACTGGTACGCATCACACGTTAATTCGGCATGCGCTACCACAGGCGGTTACGAGGCATTAAGCACGCCTACAGGCACAGGTACACGCAAGTACGAGCGTACGCTGGTTACAGGTTACAGGTACTGGTAACAGGTTACGCTGCACACACATTACTAGAGACGCCGCAGAAATATTCCATTGCAAGGGTGGAGATCAGGTCCTTAAGACAAAGATTTTGGTGTTGTTTTTATTTTTAGCGGTGATGGAGGGGATATTTCCACTTCACTTTGGGGAAGAGACAAACACGTGGCCAGAGCCGCGAAATACTTGCTCCACCTGTGTGTAGAGAAGGCTACTATTCGTATGGAAGGCTGAACATTTTCGAGACAGGGACGAAACCGAATTCGGAGACTCGGAAAAGTCTTTCGGTACGCTAGTCATACTATCACAATCATCGGCATTTTTCTTCGGAACACAGCATTAACGGCTCAGGTCAATGCTAACGAGATGACAACGTTTAGTCTGATTTAGGTCCATCACAACCACTCCGAAGTCCGATTTTTAGATTCAATTTGGCTTTCACAACAACCGTAGAGCAGCGGCACTATATGCGGTGGCAGTTTTCTGGATCCGAATTGGTGTTTTCATAGTATCGGGGTCAGAATATCGGTCATGGGAGTAGTTGGGCTGTGTTTGAAGTTTTGGAAGAATGAAATGCATGACTGCATCTGCCATTTTTTTCAATAAGTTGCTGACAATATTATCTGGCTTTATCGTGGTAACATTCATGGTGGAATTGTCAAATATTTATTCAATATCAGTGCAATGCAAAATTATGGGTAACGTTCCATGAATACTTGACAGTTGACTATACTTGACTGTTGAATACTTGACAGTACTTCCATGACAGTTGAATTGAACGTTCGATCCTCAAAACGCCGTTTATGCCCGATTTCATCCAAAGACGCACATTTTTCCTGACCACGTGAGCAACAGAGATCGGTTGATTCGGGAACAAAATAACTTTTTTATTGGACGGTGATGGCTGTCGAGAGACGCGCGCGGGCGCATTGGCTGATCCAGGGAACTGAGCAACACGGTTATGCCGCCCTTCCAGTTACAGGAAGGGTAAGTGATAATGTTTATAACATTTTGAAACAAGGACCTTGTCGATCGGTTGCGAGTAATTTTTTCAAGGGCGCGTCAAATGCAACGGCTCTTTGCGACGGTTACGTATCAGTGCAACAGTCTGCGTGACCGTCACATACAAACATAATGGGGCATGCACGCGGAAGGAAGAACAAGATGCTGACAGCTGTTAAGGCTTGTGTCTATCCGGTCTCCTAGCATTTTTGGAAACCGAAGATGAGGCCATGGCATGAAGCACGGGACACAAGTTTAAGGAACTCGCAATGCGTAAAGGAATCTTGTAGCTGACGCTACCAAACCAAAGATGTCTGCCACCAAAACGTCAATTCCCAAGCTCCAATTATGGCGATAGCAAGACAGTTAAAGTAGTCAGCTTCTCACGCAAGTGACGACACCGGCAACACGCGAGTTCTTTCGTCGGGTTGTCGCAGCGTGATTCTGTGTAAGTTCAAAGGTAGTCAAAAGTTATAAGCCGGAAAGGAAAAGCTTGTCTCTCTTCACAAGCTGTTACCTCAGATTTTGCCAACTTCTTAACTTAATGCCTGATTGCTGGATGAGTCATTTGTATCGGTCCAAAGAGAACATTTTTGATGGAATGTACCATGTGTATGATTGATTTATGTGAGTGGAGCAATTTTGTCTCCAATTTTATCTTTTTGAGGCAACTGTTTTCATCTATAATTAGTTACTGACCAGTCTGCAAAAATCCATCTACCATACCAAATGCTTACATGTCTGCATCTGCATGGGATTGGCTCACTCAATGTGTAGCATATGTGCATCAAACTTAGGCTAGGTAAAATTGTGCTGAACTTTCAAAGTAATTTGTACCAATTTTTGTGGTGACAGTTTGCTTAAAGTTACTTAAGTACAAAGCACCATCATAAATCTTTGTATTTTCAAAACAATTGCCCTACACACTAAAATTTGTGATCATGAGCTAAAACTTGGTTATCACATTTATGGTGTGTGTGCACCTTAAACTGCTGCCTGAATGTCTGCTATGCCAGGGATGTTTGTCATCACATGTATTTTGACACCTGGGGTATTAGCTAAGTAATTTTGGACATAGAGACATTCTTAGGATGCATTATGATGATCCTGGCCTGAAGATATCAAATGACTGAGGGGCTCATGCCTGTTACAGTTGAAACTACAAAATAACACCACTATCATTAGGGTTATGGAACAGAGTGATGTATAAGGCATGTTGCTTTATTACATATTTTTTTCTGACATACATGGATGGTCCCTTAGTTGCTCTTAAGGGTGTGAACATTGGGAGTTTTATGATATCTGATTTTGATATTTCATTGATGTTATATGGAAGTACCATGGTATATTAGCTTACAACATTTTATGGTTTATTTTAGGATACTTGGGCTGACCACTCTTTTCTAATATCAACTCTGACAAGCCTCAGCAAGTGTAGGTTCTGTGCTTCATGAATGAGCATGCAAGATAAAACAAAACTCGAACAAAAGAAAATCAGTTATAAATGTGAGTTGAGTGTATGAGGTACCATGTTCAATGTTTAAACTCCACAACAGTCCTCAAGATGCATGTAGAACACAATGACAAAATATAATCACAAAATAATGAAATGATAAGAGATGAATGGTTGGAAACCTGCAGTTTTGAATGCATGCGCTCAGTTGCCTGCTCAGATACAGGTTATCTTGTTGTGCATAATGCATGCAAGAAGTCTGCAGTGCATTCAAATTGATGAGTATGATATGCACTTTGCTCTACAAACTATATGAAATTCATTGAACAAATTCACATACAATTGTGGAAAAATTCACTGCAAACTTTTGGCACATTTTCTTGAATGTTTCTCTATGTCATCACTATTCCAAAGCTTAACATACTGTTTTAGCTGCAGCTTCAGTAATGCCAGCAGATGTAACAGTTTGTACCCATGAAACATTATAACTGCATTCTGCCTGGTGTTTGCTGTGCCAGGGTGTGTGTGTGTGGGGGGGGGGGGGGGGGGGGGGGTCAGGGGAATTTGTCTGAGTTAGGATGTCTCATAACTCTACCATGAATCTGCATACTTACTGACTGCCTGGCTATTACCAGGTGTGCTGTGGATGAATATCAGGTGCTGCATAACTCACCAACCTCTGACTTTAGAGATCATGCATGCAAGGCCAGATGGCTTTGTATTCATGCTTGCACAATGACCTATCATCACAATTGTTTGCCTTACAGGCACACAGGTGATGCAGCTGACATGAGCGGCCTCTCTGTCCACCTGGAGGTGCCCTTCGCCAGTGCCCGGCAAGCCGAGATCGCCTACAACTCGCTGCGTGTGGACAAGGAGCCGCGACGCGCCACCACCACTCGCCAGCTCTCCCTGGAGGGCGAGCGGATGCTGGTGTCCTTCGACGCGCCGGACGCCCGCAGCCTGCGCACTGCCGTCAACGCGTTCATGGACCTGCTGGTGGTCGTCACACAAACGCTCGAGCGCTTCGGCGGCGATCAGCCTGCCGCGTGTGAAAAATGCTAATCTTTGTGTGCGGAACGGGTCGAAAGATGGCGCTGCGATCGCCGTGGCCGCTGCGAAAGCGGCCGTCGTACATACGTGCTGTTCAACGGCTGCTGTTCACTGAGACTGGTGTGTGGGTAAGTTAGACGGGCATGCCAGGTGTAGCTTGGTCATGTGTTTTACTAGCTCTTGGCGTGTTGTCCATGCATGATAGATGCAGTATGAATCTCTTTTAACAGTGATGTGTTAATGTGCTTAAGCTTGCCGTTGCCCGGCAAGTAAGCTTTTTCGAAGCTTTTTTTAGAATATAAAGATGATTGCAGTTGATGATTGTCATCACATGAGTGCTATTGTTGGACAGCCTTCACTTCATATGCATTTCGTCGTCAAAAGGATCCAGTTCCATACCATTATCTCCACAAAACCATACTCACCCACCTCAGACCTCCTGATCCCCCGTCCCCTCTGTTACCGCCGTACCCCCGGTGACCGCCGGCGTCGTCCGTCGGCAGGGCGAGCTGACGAACTCGGAGCGGCTGGCGGCCGAGCGGGCCTGGCTGGCGCGGGTTAGCGCCGCGCCGGCGCCGCCGGAACCTGGCCAGCCCAGCGCCTACGTGCTGGCCATGTTCCCCTACCCGTCCGGCCGGCTGCACATGGGCCACGTGCGCGTGTACGCCATCAGCGACGCGGTGGCTCGTTTCCATCGGCTCATGGGCAAGCAGGTGCGCGCGCCGGCCGGGCTGCGCACGACGCCGGCTGTGCGCGGTATGAAAAAGACGTGACATGGTTGGCATGGGAAATGGCAGGCTGTCGAATGAATGGAATGCAATGCGATCGCGGTCGTCACTGTATGCATTGTCAGGTCGCCCGACTGGCTGTCTGGTTTGCTGATGGTAGCTTTCACTCCTGCGTCCGAGTCCGTGGGCCGAAATATGAACTTGCTGCCGATTCGAACCTACGGTCAAGTCATGCACGCTTCTGAAGGACGCCTTTTCCCGACCTAAGCAATCACCTATGAGGAGGCGATCCTCCCATTGCACTGGAATGCCATCCCTCTGTGCAACCCTGGTACTCTGCGCAGGTCATGCCCTACTGGGGCATCTCTCCTGACCCCGGCACAGATTGGGTCAGGGGCGATACTCCCGCCCCACCCCCCGGGCGGGCGACGGGGCGGGATTGGTTTCGTCCCCTGACCCAACACTGGCTGCCACTGGCCCACCCCAACACGCCCGCGCATCTACCGCAGGGGCGTGGTCTCGACCCTGACCCTGACCCTGACCGCAGCCCTGACCTCGGCCCTGACCTTGACCCTGACCCGTGCGCAGGTGATCCACCCGATGGGCTGGGACGCGTTCGGACTGCCGGCGGAGAATGCCGCGCTCGAGCGCCGCCTGCCGGCCGACGAGTGGACGCACGACAACATCGCGCACATGCGCAGCCAGCTGGAGCGCATGGCCTGCTGCTTCGACTGGGGCAGCGAGCTGACCACCTGCCGGCCCGACTACTACCGCTGGACACAGTGGCTCTTCCTGCGGCTCTACCGCGCCGGCCTCGTGTACCGACGAGAGGTGGGATGTGCGTTACTGCGCGTCTGGGAAACCAGAGGCACGGGGTTCGATTCCCCGCGGTGCCCGCCCTTCCTGCCAGGGTGAGAGGCAGGCGACGCGATATAGCCTCAGCTGGGTGCGTCGTGAAGCCCCAATCACACACACACACACACACACACACACACACAGGTGGGCTGTGCGACGGGAGTCGGAGGCCTCGTTTGTCGGCTGAAAACTCGCTGGTGGGAGTTCTACAGTGCTCGATGCGTGGTGACCAGATTGCAGGACGTCCCTACTAAAGCGTTCGAGCCGGGATAGTTGACTGGTCTTACGTCGTCCCGGTTGCGACGTACGCAAAAGATTGTAACGCCAATGATCGCAAGAGCCAATGTGTCGTGAAATAATTCAAATCGCTCATCCGTTTCCGTGATGCGACTGATGCGGAGGTGGGACGCCCTCTTGATCTTTCTTTGTTGAGGATGGAAGGTGATAAGCTCTGTTTTGCCGTCTAGTTCCTCCGTGAACTTCTTTTCTAACGGCGATGATCACGTCTCGAACCATGCACATCTCCGACCGCGACTAACACGTGATGGCGGGCTCTGCCCGCCTGCCAGTGGCCTGAGACGCCATCCCTGACTGTGCGCGCCATCCCCCGCCCGGCAGGCGCTGGTGAACTGGGACCCGGCCGACGGCACGGTGCTGGCCGACGAGCAGGTGGACGAGCAGGGCCGCTCGTGGCGCAGCGGCGCGCTCGTCGAGCGGCGCCACCTGCGCCAGTGGTTCGTGCGCACCACGCGCTTCTCGGAGCGGCTGCGGCGCAGCCTCGACTCACCGCAGCTGCGGGACTGGCGCGACATCGTCCAGCTGCAGAAGCATTGGATCGGAGAGTGCGACGGCTGGAAGTTCGAGCTGAAGGTGCGGCCAGGCTGGGCCTGGGGTCGCAGTGTCCCGCCGTCGGGCTCAGGGCTGGAAAGGGGTGCAGCGGCCGCTCGGGGCATGCAGATGCCGGTTAGATGAAGTGAACTGCGAACGGCTGCGCTCAGCGTCCTGCGACTAACGGCGGATGCCGCTGTGGCGTTCTGTGTGGTCCGTAGTGCGGCGCTGTGCACAGCTTAGGAGGGGTTTGATCATAGCCCAGTTATGACTTAGACACTAACCTTTGGTACCAAGTCTCTGTTTTGGGACCGGCCTGTAGCGCGCTCGTCACTGAGCCGCCGTGTGACACCTGTCTTTCCATCCGACCTCAGGTGGAGGACACCACCGACCCGGACTCGCGGCCGGACCCGCTCCTGCTCTGGACAGCCGACCCGCGCCGCTTCGCCCGCGCCTCCTTCATCGGCCTGCGCTCGGAGCACGCGCTGGCAAGACGCCGGCCCTCCGGCGGCGGCGCGGCGACGCCCCTCAGCGCGCTGAACCCGGCGACGGGCGGCCGGCTGCCGCTGCTCGTCAGCGACGCGCTGACCTTCCCCGACGGCGCCGACGCCATGCTGTGCGCGGCCGAGGACGGCGGCGAGGCGGCGCACCTGGCCGCGGCCCTCCCGCCACCGCCGGGGGGAGCGCCGCCGTCGCTGGAGGCGGTGGTGGCGGCCGGCGGCGGCTACCGCTGCTCCAGCCGCCTGCACGACTGGCTGGTGTCGCGCCAGCGGTACTGGGGCACGCCCATCCCCGCCGTGCACTGCCCGGCGTGCGGCGCCGTGCCGCTGCCCGAGCGCGAGCTGCCCGTCCGGCTGCCCCGGCTGCCCGCGTCGGGCGGCGGCGGCTCGCCACTGCTGGAAGCCACGGACTGGCTCAAGGTCGACTGCCCGAGGTCAGTAGCGGCGGCGCGTGCAGTGGGCTGGCTGGTGTGCGCGGAAGAACTGACTTGATGCGAGGAGCGGTGAAGGGCTCGCGTTTTTGTTGCTCCGTCCCGGTCTGCGAATGATGTGTTTATGGAAAAACTGAATGAACAACGTCATGGTCGGCCTCGCGTGTCTGATTGCACCGTTTTCTATCGTGCCTTGCAACGCCTCCCGACATCACTAACACTCGTGCCACCCCAGCTGCGGAGGACCGGCGCAGCGCGAGACGGACACCATGGACACCTTCGTCGACTCGTCCTGGTACTACCTGCGCTTCCTGGACCCGCGCAACTCGAACGCGCCCTTTGACCCTGACAAGGTCAACGCGCACATGCCGGTCGACATCTATGTCGGCGGAAAAGAGCATGGTAGGTCAATGTTACTTAGATTGCAACCGATTTCTTCCCCTTTTCTCCATAGGAAGAACTCTTCATACAGTTGTTTTGGTCATGCTTGAGAGGTTTAAATAACGCCTTCCGGTCTAACGTGTTCCAGACAGTGCAACGAATGTTGGGAAGCATTGTGGTGGTCTTAACGTTTTTCTCAGAATCGGTTTTTACTTTCGCCGCAAGCTGGCTTATCCAAAGCCCGGCAGTTGGAAGCGTGATCACTGTATGCGTGTTATGAAAAGTGTTCTTTAGCTGTACCAACGTCGCCAGTCACCAAAATGACGTCGTCATGTCATTGGCTGGTTACGCTGTCGGCCCCGGCAGCCCGAGCGGGTGCCTTTATGTCCCGGCGGTGTCCCAGTCTGTTCCCGTGGTTAGAGTTGTTCTGTTCGGGCAGCCGTGCTGCACCTGTACTACGCGCGCTTCATCCACCACTTCCTGCACTCGCTGGGGCTGGTGACCTGTGAGGAGCCATTCTCGCGTCTGCTGGTGCAGGGCCAAGTCATGGGCCAGAGCTACCGCGTCACCGAGACGGGCCGCTACCTCCGGCCCGACCAGGTGCAGATGTCAGGTGCGTGAGGTCGGGTCAGGTCAGGCCAGGTCAGGTCAGGTCAGGTCAGGTACAGATGCCAGGTAAGGGCCAGGTCCTGTGGAGTTGGTCAGGTCAGATGCAGATGTCAGGTAAGATCAGGTAGTGATGTCAGGTCAGGTCATGTACGATGTCAGGCCTGGTCATGTGGAGATGTCAGGTCAGGTCATGTGCAGATGTCAGGTCAGGTCATGTGCAGATGTCAGGTCAGGTCATGTTGTATCCAGATGTCAGGTGAATCATGCCAGGTCAGATTCAGATCTCGGTGGATTGCACTGTGCCAGGCGAAGTAAGCGCTTAAAACGTCTATTCATACTGGATACGAAGCATGCTGATGTTTATTAGCGGAGATGTTCTTCTCGCAGCCTCACATGGTCACTCATCCTGACCGATCGCTCCGTTTCGCCCGCGCCGTTCTACTGCTGCTGCTGCTGCTGCTGCTGCGGACCCTAACCCCGTCCACCGTGCTCAGAGTCAGGAGATGCGGTGGACGTGGACTCCGGCCGGCCGGTCACCGTCCAGTGGGAGAAGATGTCCAAGTCGAAACACAACGGCGTGGACCCGGCGGAGGTGATTGGCGAGCTGGGCGCCGACACCATGCGGCTGCTGATGCTGGGGACGGTGGCGCCCACCTCGTCACGACACTGGTCCAGCGACTGTGAGTGCACGGTTGGGGATGAGGACCGGCGGCGGCGCCTGCCACCTCGAGGTGGGCGTTCTGAGGCGGAGGGCCCAGAGCAGGCCAACTACTGGGTCAGACTTATTGTTGTACGGCCTTTCGTGTGTGACACAGAAGACCGCGGCGGTTTTTTGCGCTTGTGGACTTCGCTATTATGTTCCATGTGGCTAATATTCCTCGTTTGCGACCAGAACAATATTTATCCAGGAAGCACTCCTGAACCCACACTCCCCAGCCTGGCTTTTTTGTGTTTGTTTTCTTGAGAGCGTATCATGTTTTTCCACGTAGTTGCATGTTATCGAAGGATCTCCCTCGCGTCCAATCCGTCATCTGTCCGAAAATGTCCATAAGCAGGCCGACCAGCCGCCCCCGTCTGTCCTCCGTCAGCGTTCCCGCCGCTGCTGGCCTGGCAGCGCCGGCTCTGGATGACGGTCGGCGACCTCCTGCGCCTGCGGTCCGCCCCCGCCCCACCGGCGGGGTCCGGGGCAGGGGATGAGGTGGAGCTAACGCGGCTTGAAGCGGAGATGAGGGAGACGCGTAACTACTTCGTCCGCGCCGTCACGCTCAATTTCCAGGAGACGCATCAGCTGAGCGTGGCCATCACCCGACTGCAGGGACTCACCACGGCACTGAGGGTACGGAAGGGGCTGACGACGGTCCTGATGGTACGGGAGGGACTGACGACGGTCCTGAGGGCACGGGAGGGCTGACGACGATCCTGAGGGTACAGGAAGGGCTGACGACGGTCCTGATGGTACGGGAGGGGCTGACGACGGTCCTGAGGGTACGAGAAGGGCTGACGACGATCCTGAGGGTACGAGAGGGGCTGACGACGGTCCTGAGGGTACGGGAAGGGCTGACGACGGTCCTGAGGGTACGGGAAGGGCTGACGACGGTCCTGAGGGTACGAGAAGGGCTGACGACGGTCCTGAGGGTACGAGAGGGACTGACGACGGTCCTGAGGGCACGAGAAGGGCTGACGACGGTCCTGAGGGTACGGGAAGGGCTGACGACGGTCCTGAGGGTACAGGAAGGGGCTGACCACGGTCCTGAGGGTACGGGAAGGGCTGACGACGGTCCTGAGGGTACGAGAAGGGCTGACGACGGTCCTGAGGGTACGGGAAGGGCTGACGACGGTCCTGAGGGTACGGGAAGGGCTGACGACGGCACAGGGTGACCGCGGCTGGGGTTTCACTAAGACTTACTTTGGAACTGACCACTACTGTTCCTGTGCTCGATGTGCGACAGTGCGCCTGGCATGTGGAGCACCCTGGCCATTCGAAGCGTTGCTGGTCGCGTGACGTAGGCTGGGCGTCATCGCGTGCCTCTCACCTCTTCTTAGTTCATACTAGGGACCACTTCTATTGTTCGTCCCTGACGCCGCCCGCGTTGCCGCTTCTTCTCAGAGGCTGCCCGCCTGGTACCAGGCGCAGGGCGCAGAGTATGAGCGCGCGCTCGGTGACCTGCTGATCATGACGTCACCGGTCATGCCGTGCCTGGCCGCAGAGATGTGGGCCGCATTTACCAGTGTTGTGCGACACGCCCACCCCAGCCACCAGCAGGTCAGAGTCAGTCGGTGCCTGCGCTGGTCTGTACCACTGAGTGTTGTAGCTATTTTTAGGGTCAGGCAATGTGAGTGTGGGTAACTCTGTCCGTTATTATCATGTCAGCCCGTTTCCGTGTCAGCCGGCGTCGGTGTGATCCAACGTCGGTGTCAGCGACAGTGTCACTGTCAGTGTCAGCCAGTGTCCATGTCGGCCCGTGTCCGTGTCAGTGAGTATTCATGCCAGCTGCATTGTCAATGTCGGCCATTGTCAGTGTCAGCCAGGGTCCATGTCAACAGCAGTGACGGTGTCAGCTAGTGTCAAAGCCAGGCAGTGCTGATGGCGGCCACTTATCGGCGACCTTGTCGGCGCCGGGACCGGTGCCATTATCCCCGGCAGACGGCGCCGCGATGTGGCCGATCGATCTGCCGGGGCTTCCCTGCTGTTGTCAGCGCCCGTTGCCATGGCAAACTTGGGCCCGTCCGCGCTGTTTCAGCAGCTGATCTCAGGACTAAATCTGGCTCCGATGTCAGATATGAGTTTCTGTGCGGTGTTTGATGAATACGTAGCATTTGAATGCGTTTTGCTGTCTCGGCGCGTGGTACTGCCTTAGTAGAATGCAAATGTGGTTTGTTGTTTCGTTGTGTGGTAACATCTTGGTGAACCGCGTGGGACAAGCTGTTTTATCTTCTACTCGCTGCTTAGCTACTTGACCGTCGCTACTCGCCGCGAGATGACCGTGGTAATCAAAACGCCCTAAAAATATAAATCGCTAGATTTACTGTTACGGCGCGGTGGATGATATGTGTCTGAACCGTTTGATTTGGGCAGACTCGCTGACAGAGGAGCCTATCTTAAAATGCTGCCACTGCCTATCAAACAATCTGAGCGGCTGGTGATTGGCTGTTTGAGTAATGGCAGCTGCAGATGGACTAACCACGTGACAGCGGCTGTTGCCGACGGACCGCTGTGCGGCGGCTGACGGCCGGTGCCCTGCCGTGTGTGTGATGCCACAGGACTGCACGGTGCTGGAGCAGCGCTGGCCAACAGTCGATGAGGACGCCGCACTAGAGCTGAGCGTCGAGGTGAGCCCTCTGGCGGCCGGCTGGGGTCGCGGCGCGCGGATGATGCCCTTTCTCGATCGCAGTGGATATGTCCTCCCGATAGCCGTGGTGTCGAGCGCTGTCTACCGCCGCTGGACCGTTCCGAGTGTCATGCTTTTCCCCACTGGCGACTTGTGTTCAGCGCTTGCCCAGCATGGGGATGGCCGGGTGTAGCTGACTGGAGGCTTGACCAGAACCCATCGTCCGGTCTATAATTCCTTCAAACTGGACTGCGTTTCAGTCGAGGGGGAAATGTGAAAGGTTGGTGCGGGTACTGTCAGACCCCGGGTGTTTCCGCTGTGCGTCGTGCGTTGTGCTGTATACAAACAAAAAAGTGTGTTCTGCGGTGTTTGAATGGCCAGACCTGCGTTTGCTCCATCCCTGTGAGAGATTTGGCCCTGATACGGCCACCACCCTGCGTGCTCCCGCCGGGCGTGACACCGCGCCGCCGCGCCCTCAGATCAACGGCCAGGAGTCGGCCGTGGTCCCGCTGCCGCGGCGCCAGCTGGACGCGCTGACGCAGGCGGAAGCCTGGCGCCTGGCGCAGGCGGTGCCGGTCGTGGCGCGCTACACGGCTGGCGGCGTCTCCGCCTGCCGCCTGCGCTTGCTGCCCGGCCTCGGCGCCACGCTCAGCCTGCAGGCGCGGCAGGCTCCGGCCGCACAGGCGGACGCTGAGCGGGAGGAGGTGCTGCGCAAGCGGCAGGAGCGCAAGCAGGCCAAGAAGGAGCGGCGCGAACAGCGCCTGCAGCGGCGCGCCGAACGCACCGCCGACGGCAAGTAGCGGCGAGCGGCGTGTCGCTGCGGCGGTCGAGTCAGGAGCAGGGGTGAAGTGTGCGCTCGTCGTCCGCAGGCGGTCTGGTGTGGCATGTGTTGGGTGATGTAGACCTCGCGGACGGAGCGGTGCGTGCCGAGAATGGGCGATGTTTCAGAATATATAATGCTAAGCATGTAGTGTTTTCAATAACGTTTTAAGGCTAACGTCATGTTGATTCGAGTGAAATGGATGCATCAGATTTCTAACTGTTTGTGCTAGACTGGTGACGACCTGGTCATGCCAGTTCTTCTCGCGGGTCAGACAAAACTAAATCTTGCCAGTCTATAGCCTCTACTTGCCAGCTGCACTCACCAACACTCACATCACACCACGTGCACGTGTACACCCAACACCAGTTTGGCGTCTTTGAGTCTATACGCGTAGGAGTATGCATGGTGACGAACGGCTCACCTCACACGCCAACGCCAATCGAAAACCAGTCATGATCACGCTCCACGGAAACTATGTGATTACCTACCAATGAGAAGCGAGCATGACATCGTATGATGGGCTGCTAAACCACTGACAGAGTGTGGGATCGCCTTGTGATACCGGAACTATCTGATGCAACAGAACAAAGATATATGAGGAGGGTAGGATCGTTCGGGGATTTTAGCGCCCCATTCACTCAGCGTTAGCGTGACGTCACCGGGACATTCTCCTCAGCAGCCTCAGCGCGCGGCCCCGCGTGTGATGTAATAGTCCGAAGGAAATAATCGCTCGCCTGCTGGTTTCGTCCTCCCCGGCTACTGCATGTAAAGTTTAGAACGAATGGCTGCTCTTCCTTCTCTTTATGTCGACGTTTTCCACAGATAGTGTCTCACCAAACAAGTGATTTCGCTGTGAATTCGAAAAGCTTGATCTGGACTAGAATTGCATCGCTCGCATTAAGCGAGATCTGTCAGCGATGGTGCCAATGCAGCAAGTCAAGCTTCACCAGTTCTGGCGCCTTTGCCGTCGCCCGTTTCAATGTCATCAACCGGAGGTGGTAACGGCCCCCTAACCAGGTTAGCCTGGAGGTCAGACCGCCCCGGATCCCGGATCTGGACGAATCGGCTGAGCTTGGCCTCGCAGCTTGGCATGCGACACTTGTTAACCGCGGTGGGTGGTGCGACGTTTCCAAAGCAGGCCTCGGGGCGCACAGTCAGGACTTCAGATGCATAACCGGGAGACGACCCCCGCTGTGACCTCAGCAGCCTCCATACAGAGCCCGGACCACACGTTCCGAGGCGGCCTCTGTGGCCCCAGCACGCCGAACACCCTTCTCGTGCGTCCCAATGTGGCCACTGAAGCCTTGGCAACTGGCAAGCTCCATGCAGCCTCGCGCGTTATGTACTGTTCCGAAGGAAATAATCGCTCGTCTTCTGGTCCAGGCGTCCCGCTAGGAGCGTAGCAGACTCCACAAAGGTCCCAGGATACGCGTCCACAGGCGGCCAATGCGACCACAGCATGCTCCTTACACGGTTTACCTCATGCGTTGAGTGCCGGTCGTATAGTGTACTACAGTCGTTAACGCTTCTGAGTTAACCACTGCGCGTCTGGGAAACCAGAGATACGGGGCTCGATTCCCCGCGGTGCCCGCCCCTCCTGCCAGAGTGAGAGGCAGGCGACGCCATATAGCCTCAGCAGCTGAGTGCGTCGTAAAAGCCTCAGTGACACACACACCGCATGCGTTCCAAGGTGACACAGGTCTAAAGGTCAAACGCATGATGCGCTCCTCGCGTCTCAAAAGGCTGTTGCCGCCCCAGCGGGTCCCACATACGTGGATCGTTTCCTGCGACATAAAGCAGCCGTAGGCCCACCTCTCCGCTATTTGTCTAAAGCAGTGTGAACAGAAGTCACTACGTCTCGTCCCTCTTCAGTCCCAACACGATACTCACGCCTCACTACGAGCTACCCACGTATCCTCACTCCTATCCTCATACCCATCCTCACTCCTTTCACAAGAGGACTGTGCTTAGACATTCACGAATTTCAAACGCATCGCAACATCACGGTAAACCTCAGGTGAGTGCGGGGTAGTTACAACAGTTTACCAACATCATGCCTCTAGCGGCGTGCGTGGTGTGTTGCTAGTTACGCCATGTAAATCGTGCCGGCGGCATCGCGCGATCTACAGTCGCGCGATGGTGGACTATCAGCACCGGCCGCACCCAGCCTGATGGCAGCGAGCCGCACCAGCTGCGGACGGCAGCGACATCGAATAACTCACACGTGTGAGTGAGAAGTTTTACCACCGCCGGCGCACCAGCCGCGACCGTCGGAGCTCAAAGTCCCGTCTCTGAGACGCCAAACATCGCCGGTAGCGCGGCAATCCTTCAGTTCCACGCAGTGAACCGCTGCCTGCGGGTCACGCTAAGCCCGTGTGACGCCAGACGCAGTGAACCGCTGCCGGCGGGCCACGCCAAGCCCGTGCGACGCCAGACGCAGTGAGCCACTGCCGGCGGGCCACGCCAGGCCCGTGCGACGCCAGACGCAGTGAACCGCTGCCGGCGGGCCACACTAAGCCCGTGTGACGCCAGACGCAGTGAACCACTGCCGGCGGGCCACGCTAGGCCCGTGCGACGCCAGACGCAGTGAACCACTGCCGGCGGGCCACGCTAGGCCCGTGCGACGCCAGACGCAGTGAATCACTGCCGGCGGGCCACGCTTGGCCCGTGCGACGCCAGTCCAAGCCAGCGGGAAGCCAGGCTGCGCCTCGCTGTCAGAGATCACGTGCGCCAGTCATGCCACAGATGCCGCGGCGTACCTCGCTTGTATGCAATTAAAAACGCTGACGGAAACGCTGCACCGCTTTGCGTTGCAGACGCTTTAGCGCTTAGATTAAGCTTTCAAGCATGAAACACTGCGCCGAATCGCGCTCTCGAGTTTTTGCGTCACGTTTGCGGTCTTTGGTCTTAGGCGAACTTTGGAGCCATGCTTGCATTCTTCCCTGGCTGCAGCGCTGTCTAGCGAGGACACGCATTACGTACAGTTCACGCACCCGCAAAGTGCGTGGTCGGTGGACCCAATTTTACTTCGCAGCGGTGACTGCAACGTCAGCACGGACCCTGCTCCCTCAATCGGACATCTGAGTGGGTCGCCAACCGAGCCTTTCGGGGACCTGTCAGTGCCACGGACTCGGCGATGCCTGCTCTCACTAAAGTGCGGCTTGGATGCAAAATGTGGGTACGGCTTGACCGCAAAGAGGAGCGTTGCCTAACGGAAATTGAATGCAGCCTCCTATGCTATCAGTAATTGAGTCATTTGCATGCATTTAGTGTACCACGCACGTATATTCCGAATATATACATATGTATGTACAGGCATATTCCGCATATATATATATATATATATATATATATATATATATATATATATATATATTCTCTCTCTCTCTCTCTCTCTCTCTCTCTCTCTCTCTCTCTCTCTCTCTCTCTCTCTCTCTCTCTCTCTCTCTCTCTCTCTCTCTCTTTTGGGCTTCGGCAGGTTGCCAGACAGTTCGCCGAACTGGTGTGAAATTTAAAGATTGAAGTCCGAGCCAAATTCGAACTTTGAATTACAAGAGCAGTGGAACATCACCATACATGCAAGTAAAGCAAACATCTATTCAAACTTTTCAGCCTCAGAGCCTGTGGAAGATGCATGGAACTAATTCATCTGGCTCCAGCAATAGAAAAGCAGCCTCGTTAAGATAACTTAGTGTTATCTCTCTGAGGGATGTTGGCTGTCTGGCGTGACTTCATCATCAGTGCTGATTTGCCGCTGCTCTCCATCAAATCATGCAAACCGGCTGTCGACAGTGAACATATTTATTATAACAATGACAGCTCGGTGATGCTTCCTATGCGGTGCGGTTACCACCATGCCAACAATGAAAACGTCTTGCGCGGGTGCATCGTTCACAGCAACAATAGTAACACCAACACAAACGAGTAACACGCAACCGGCGCATGATGATAACAGAACAGCGACTGAAGGAGACGCCAGCTCCAGCCGACGTAAATCCGACAGCGACACGGACGAGTGGGCTTGCCACGGCGGCGGCGCGACGCTGCGACCTCTCTTGGTTCGGACCTACCGGTCGCCACATCGAACGGGATACAATGACTGCGGCGCGCTGTCCAGCGGGCTGACCGGCGAGTCTGTCTGCCGGACATAACAACCAGCCCGCACCAGGAACGCGACACTGCCGGTGGTGATTACATCACACAAAGCGGCTAGACCCGCCGCGCTGTCCGGACCCCCCCGCAGAAGCCGAACTCCCCTGCAGCGGCCAGACCTCCCGTGGCGTCCGAGGACCGTTGCTTGGTCTCCCATGCCCCTGGCAGCCGCACCTCACCCCTGTTCACCGGGCGCCGAGCGCCTCCGGCTCCGGCCTCGTCATTCTGCCGGCCTCGGGCCCAAGCCACAGCCCGGCGCGGCTAGCCGGGCTCCTCGGTGCCGCCCTCCGTCCCGGGGGTTACTGTCAGTTTCGGTCTCTTTTTGCATGTGTCGCCCCCACAGCATACGCTGGGGGCCCTATCTCATATGTCCTCGAGCACCAATTCACTGACGTTCTCAGGCAGAAAGCACTCGTGGAAGTATTGGTCCAGGGTGCGGTACAGGTGTTCGGTGACTCCGCTCAGCTGATGGCCCTCGTCCGGGTACACCTGCGGGCACGGCACGGGTCGGCTCAGCCGCGCCGTCAGGGGGCCCGCACGAGGCGTCAGTCACTGTTAGCTGCCGTTCGAATCTGATCGCAAGAAGCAGATTCGATTATCAGAAAAAAGAAAGCGCATCACATTCCCGCAGAGGCGCGATGCTGGCAATGGGCATGTGTCCCGGTGACAAAGAATGCTTTGTTTACATTGGGCCCATTGGGACAGCAGTTGTGAACTTTCCGGGTGCAAACATCCAGTTTCGAGTCAAGGAGCGAGCCCAAAAACTAAAAAGAACGTGTTTCAGTTTCATACGCATCGAACTATTCACAAAATAATTTGATGTGCTGTCTCTGCTTTATACACATCCGTAACACCTCAAACAACGTGCGCAACAGGCTCCCCATCACAAAACTACCCCAACACTTCCTTAAGACCACATGTAAAAAGGTAATATTTCAACCAGCTTGGTTTTATTAACCGGACCACTCGGGAAAATCATCATCCATTCCTCAGCCTTCGTCGAACAACAAGCTTTCAGAACTGTCCTGGGCAGGCGACAAGCTTGAAGCGTTTTTTCCTGCTCAAGGCTGAAGAAGGTAGCAGGTTTATCCTGATAGCTCCCGCTTAACAAAACCACGCCCATCGCATATCTTTTCTACATTAACCATGCCCCAGCTTAAGAGCACATCCGTCTTCGCCCCCCGCTGCCGCCCCGAGCTCGAACTGCCGTCCCGGCCGCTGACCATCTGGCGGAAGACGGCGCCGGCGCGCTCCAGCTGGCGGGCCAGCAGGAAGGTGTGCTGCACGCTGACGCTGGTGTCGGCCGTGCCGTGCACCAGCAGCAGGCGCCGACCGGCCAGCGCTGGCGCCCGCCGGCCCAGCGCCGAGTCAGAGAAGCCTCGGTGGTTGTCGTCCGGCCGGCCCAGACGCCGCTCGCTCGGCGCCGACGCTGCCCGGACGGGTCAGGTCACGTCAGGCTACGCACCCAACCGGATCTTGTTCCGACACCAAAGCTTCCAAGGCCAGATAAGGTCAAGTTAGGTCAGATCACGAACCCTGTCGGCGCTGGCAAGGCACAGACGCTGCCAGGACGGGTCAGGTCAGGTCAAGTCAGGTTAAGAGCCCAACCGGAGCTTGTTCGATACCAAAGCTTTCGAGGCCAGATCAGGTCAAGTTAGGGCAGATCACGAAACCTGCCGGCGCTTGCCAAGCACCGACGCTGCCAGGACGGGTCAGATCAGGTCAGGTCAGGTCAGGTTCTGAGCCCAACGACGCCAAAGCTGTCAAGGCCAGATCAGGTCACGTCAGGTCAGATAACGAACCCTGTCAGCGCTTGCTGGGCGCCGACGCCCCCGGGAGAGTCGACTCAGGTCACATCAGGTTAAATCAGGTCATTGGGTTATGTCGGACATGTACAGCTCAGCACTGGCCGACTGGCACCTCCCAGAGACAGGTTTCGAGAAGTCCGGACATAACGCGCTATCAGAGATCGCTGAGTTGCAGATATTAATGGTCGAGCCGTATGCAGACACGGAGCCAAATCATGCCGGAACCCGTTGTAATCACGTCACAAGCTACCGTTGCGTTTAAATCCCAACTGCCCTATAAACGGGCAGCTGTCGGCCGGTTATGAGAGCAGCCAACCAGTCAGGAACACGCACCGACATGTTCAGCCTTAGTATACCACTGCACGGCCATTGCACACTAGTATACCATTGCACGGTCTCTTCAGGCAACCACTGGACAGGGATGAAGGGGCATTAGTGCTGCCAACAGCCCAACAAGGATCGATCCAAAACTCACCATAGATCTCCCAGGACGTGATGGGCGCTATTGCCACCGCACACCTCAGCAGCTTCTCCGTCTTCGCCAGCAGCGTGAGCACAAGGTACGCACCGTACCCGTGCCCGACAGCGATCACCCGGAGCGGCGTGACAAAGTCCAGCGTCGAGGTCAGCTGCGTCACCACCTTCCTCAGCGCGTCCACCTCCTCGGCGCCGACACCGTCGTCGGCCGGCAGCCGGTCGTCGTCGTGCGGCGCCGGCTGCGTCGGCAGCGTCACATCGGCGACGACGAAGCTCTGCTGGGCGGCGAGGTAAGCCGACCAGTCGACGGCCCAGCGGCGGTCGGCGGCCGGCGCCGCCAGCCGCACCAGCAGCGGGAAGGCGGCCGCGTCCCCGGCGCGGTACTGCGGCGGCACCTGCAGCCGCACCACTGCCGCACGCCCCGCCGGCAGCGCCACCCGCAGCAGGCGCACCTCCGGCAGCGAGAGGTTGGCGGCGGCGGCGCGCAACTGCGTGTTGTTGCGCAGGAGGAGGGCGGGCGCGTCACCGGCGGCTGGCAACGTCAGCTGCGGCACGACCGGGCCCAGACAGCGCAGGGCGTGCCGACCGGCGGGGCTGAACAGCGCCTCGTACTGCAGACAGGTGGCGTTGTCGGCCACGGCGCCGGCGACCGGCGGCGGCGGGCAGGTGAGGCAGCGAGCCGCGCGCGACAGCGGCGAGCTGTGGTCGCTCACGCGGAACAGGTGGCGCTGACCCGGCCCGTCTGGCACGCTGGACAGGTAGTGTCTGAGGAAGCCGCGGCGTTAGGAGGTCGGACGTGAAAGATGCGGTGCAGAAGCAGCGACGCTGTCAAGTGCATCATGCTGGCCGCTAATAAGTCAGCTTGGCCCACCACATTTGAGGAGGGGACGTGGTATTGGACCAAACGCTAGAATGTTCATAAGACGACTAAGCTGACGTCGTTGGTGCAGACATCCTCTCAATAGCATTTACGCTCGGAAAATATTCGGAAAAGAATCCGATGCATCGTATATGAAGACTTTTGGTGAGATTTTCCACCTCTAGCTCAGTTGCGATTTGATAGCAGATCAAGCGTAAAAGAGCGGGAGAGCCAGAGAGCGACAGCGCGATAGTGCAAGAAGGACAACGACAGAGACAGAGAAAGAAATAGAGACATAGACAGAGACAGAGACAGACACAGAGACAGAGACAGATATACAGACAGAGACAGAGACAGGTACAGAGACATACTCAGAGAAGAAACAGTGACAGATACAAAGATGGAGATAAAGACAGGGACAGAGACAGAGACAGAGACAGAGACAGAAAAAAGAACATAGACAGAGGCAGAGACAGACACAGACACAGAGACAATGCCAGATACAGAGACAGAGACAGAAACAGAAACAGAGTCAGAGACAGAGACAGAGAAAAGACAGAGACAGAGACAAAGACAGAGACAGAGACAAAGACAGAGGCGGAGGCAGAGACAGACACAGACCCAGAGGCAGAGACAGATAAGAAACAGTGACAGACACAAAGATAAAGACAGAGACAGAGACAACGACAGAGACAGAGACAGAGACAGAGACAGAGACAGAGACAGAGACAGAGACAGAGACAGAAACAGAAACAGAGACAGATACAAAGACATGGACAAAGACAGAGACAGACCTAAATACAGACGCAAACGCAGAGACAAAGACGGAGGCATAGGCAGAGACGAAAGCAGAGACAGAGACATGGACAGAGACGGAGACAGAGACAGAGACAGAGACAGAGGCAGATACAGAGACAGACACAGACACAGACACAGACACAGACACAGACACAGACACAGACACAGACACAGACACAGACACAGACACAGACACAGAGACAGAAACAGAAACAGAAACAGAAACAGAAACAGAAACAGAGACAGAGATAGAGACCTAGACAGAGACAGAGCCAGAGCCAGACTTAAACACAGGCGCAAACACAGAGACAAAGACGGAGACAAAGACAGAGACAGAGACAAAAGCAGAGAAAGAGACAGAGACAGAGACGGGGACAGAGAGAGAGGCAGCGGCAGAAACAGAGACAGAGACAGACACAGACAAAGACATGTGCAGAGACAGAGACAGAGGCAGAGACAGAGACAGAGATAAAGATAGAGACAGAGACAGAGACAGAGACAGAGACAGAGATAGAGACAGAGACAGACAGAGACAGAGACAGAGATAGGGATAGAGGCAGAGACAGAGATAGGGCGACATAACCTCTGGAGCATAGATTGTCATGAACGGGAGCAGTGACAGATGATTCATGGGTGGTTGACAGGTGAATGCCAGGTGATTCTGCACTCACATGAAGCCTTTGCTCCATGACAGCAATTTCACCACATCCGCCCGCTCCTGAGTTAGCTGTGTCACGCTTCTGCGGGCAATGTCCACCTGGAAAACGAGTTTGGTCTTCTATAGGATGGCGGATATACGAGCATCAGAACTCAGGGCGTCATGCCTGCCGTAACATAAGGTCAGACATCGGGAATAAAGACAAGGAGCATCGAGCCGATCAGCACGTGCTAACGCAAAATCTTAGTTGGATGTACTGCTTGAAACCATACCAAAACTGGTTGGCGCACGACACACAGAAAATAGATCGCCGCTGGCGCAATCTTAGAAGTTCAATTTCACCCTGATTATGAAAGCCTTACTCAAAAACACGACGACATCAAAGGGAAAGGTAATCAATCCAATGCACAAACAAGGAAATATTCAGGAAACATTGGGAATCTGCATGAGATTCCTGTTGGTTGTAACGCCTTACAAATGGGCGACAGTTGACACAAACTGCCCATGGTTTGAGTAGTCGCCCATTTCACCCACTCTCCTTCTCTTTATTGTGAAGCATAAGTCGCCAACTCAACACCCTTGTTGAAGTGTCTGGTTCGTTCAGAAGCGCTCGGCCGCCGCTGTCGCCCATAACCAAACCCGGAGTGCCCCGTCTTGCCACTCTAGAGGCAGAAATATGGGCTGGGCCGAGCACTTGTTGACGGAGATTTACGGGTTGGCCAACAGTGCGACCTTTGCCCTCTGACGGGCCGGGACGCGGGCACGGTCTGCGCGCCGGACAGACGGCAAGTGTGGGCAGGAGCACGGCACGGAGGGTCAGACCCAGGTCGGGAGCCACAGAGGGGCTAGGACAGAGGGTGGGAGGGATCTCGGGTCTCGGGTCTTGGGCGTTGTAAATAAACCGCATCAGCGGAGGTGACCATATCATATCACACAGAGCCGGCCCGTCACCACCGCCTCTCGCACCCGCAAGGAGCCAGCACCAGGCTGGACGATACTGTCAGACGGCCGGTCACCGGCCGCAGCCGAGCAGATCACCTCTGGTGCAACAGCTCGGTTTGAAGGAGCCGGCACCAGGCTGGACGATACTGTCAGACGGGCGGTCATCGGCCGCAGCTGAGTGGATCACCTTTGGTGCTACAGCTCGGTTTGAAGGAGCCGGCACGAGGCTGGCTGGCCCAGTTGTGTAATCACTGCTTGATTGCCGTTGTGTAACATTGCTTATTTGCCGCTGTGTAACATGCTTTGACGATCTAGATTTTGAATAAGCAATTTTGTACTTGAGCTTGTGTGAACGACGGGATGGTTAATAATGCGCGAATGCGGTTGCATTGTTGTCATGTTTTGATACTGCACTTACACTACTGCTGTAGTGACATCAAATCAAACGAGAGGCCACTTGTTGGAATAACTCGTGAGTAAAATGAACATGAACATGACTTAAACCAGTATCATTAAAGCCCGGCTTTTTAAACCACCACCAAATGTTGAGGAAGCTTCTCTTACAACGGCCAAATTTCCACAAGCTTACGGCACGAACTCGCGACAGCCAGGCTAACATCTCTTGGCATTTGCTCAGCAGTTATGCCTGACGGTCCAAGGCATTCCTCAATGTCAGACAAATCGTGTAAGCCTGCCTTGCAGATAAACACTACTTGTTGTCAAATGAATCGTGGTGTGTTAACCACTGCGTTCGGTTTAAGTGCGGGACCAGAATCATGGCTCGCTGAAGAATGTACGGAATTTACGGTCTTTGTAACTTTGGTTGTCGGATCGCTGATTAGCCTGTTGCCAGACACATCACGCGAGGCAACACACGACATCTGGCGAGGGTCCCGGCAACAGAGCTAGCACAACGCCTGTCGTGCGGCCTCACCATCATGATCTGTGTGAAGAGGCCGTCCGGCCCGTCCGGCACCCGGTCCAGCAGCAGGGCGGACTTCTTGTCGGCGGAGAATACGGGCCCGTCTGTGACCTCCACCCAGCCGTGGGCCGACTCCGACCGGTACACCTGAGGGCAGGTACCATCAATCGCCGTCAGCTGGGACCGGTACACATGGGGGGGGGGGGGGGTCTCACCAGCCGCCGTCAGCTGGGACCGGTACCTCTGAGGGGCGGTCCCACCAGCCGCTGTCAGCTGGGACCGGTGCACCTGAGGGGAGGTCCCACCAGCCGCCGTCAGCTGGTACCGGTGCACCTGAGGGGAGGTCCCACCAGCAGCCGTCAGCTGGTACCGGTACCTCTGAGGGGCACTCCCACCAGCCGCCGTCAGCTGGTACCGGTGCACCTGAAGGGAGGTCCCACCAGCAACCGTCAGCTGGGACCGGTAGATCTGAGGGGAGGTCCCACCAGCCGCCGTCAACTGGGAGCGGTCCACCTGAGGGAGGTCCCACCAGCCGCCGTCAGCTGGGACCGGTCCACCTGAGGGGAGGTCCCACCACCGTCGGCCGGGAGTGGCACACCTGCACAGCCGGCACGGAGCCGCCAAATACCCAGCAGTCCGCCTCCTTTCACACTGGATCAGCAGAATCACGGCGACAAGACCGGCTATACTCTCCAGGCGCGTAACTTAATAACGCGGACAGCTAATTGCCGTGATGAGTCGGCTGCGACACCAGTCCCACCACAGTCCGTGTTCGGATAGCGCAAACATGTCAGTGAAAAAGGTCAGTCGCAGTCAATTCAGCCGACAGTGCTGGGAGCTCTCTCTGGGATCACATCACAGCCAAAAGGTCAGCGCCGGCGGGCTTAGACTGGCGCTCAGGCAGCCCCGCTCCCGGCGTTCAGCCGTCGCCGGGGCGCCGACGCCTGTCGCTTGGCTGGCGCCGGCGGCGGTCACCAGCCGCAGCCGCGCGGATCACCACTGGAGCACCAGCTCAGTTTGTCTGGTCAAATTGGAGAGCGCTCCGGGCACCCCAGTGTCGCCGGTCACGGGGGCTGATCCTGTCGAATGTCTCTCACGGTTAACTTAAGCTGCAGGCGGCAACAAACGGTGACCGCCTGACTTAGCTGTCATATTCAGAATGAGTTTTGAAAATAAAGGTCTCCAGTACGCAGGATATGAAACTCCAAAGCAGTGGTAAATAGTTCAGAGGCTACTGTTGCGTGTTGATTTTAAGGAAATATATGCTTATAATGGCCTAAGTATGTGCGATATTTAATTAATGCCGCACATCCATTTATCCCCATATGCGATTCTGGTTTTAGAATAACAGCGCATGACATGCATTATAAAGCAGTTAGAGCAGGGAGTCTTTTCCCATGCCAGACAGAAAAATGGGACAACGCTAAAATATTATTGAACATCAAAATGCCATTTTCCAAAACGTCCACATTTACTAAGGCCTTGAAGCTGTCCGTATTTCTAGACCAGATCTAAACGAGCACCGTCGTAAAGGGAGCGCTCCGGACGAACTGACCTCGAACGCCTTCTGAGAAGGCCCCGGGGAGCCGCGACAGTCATTTGGGTCCGCAGTGAATGGCCCGCGCCGACTGTGGAGCTCTCGGGTAAGCCTGATAACCACACTGCCGTCGCTGGCCCGGCGCCGCGCTCCAGTCAGCGGACCGAAACAGAGCGCCCGCGGCATGTCGCTCGTCGGACAAGATGGCGTCAGCGGTCCGACGACGAGCTTTAATGCAATACGGCGCCAGCCGCTGCCGGACGCAAAGCAGGACACTCTCATCTTGCACGACAGCGATGTACCGGAGACCATTATGGAAATACCGGCTCATTCCTGGAGCGCGAGCCGAAGAGCCGCAATGGCGGGGTAATGGCGCCCAGCACGCCATTACCAGTTCAGGCGGGAGCGTATCTTCTCGACTAATCACGCGCCAACGCCGCGCTTCGGCCTCAGAGAACACGTGCCGCGGCCCCTGCGCCGGCCGGGGCGGACGCGGCACGCGGCCTTGGGGCGGCGGCGGCGGCGGCGGCGGCCGCGGCGGCGGTGACGTGCCGCACCTGGGCTGTCCTCGCTCACCGTCTGACACCGCCAGGAGGGCGCCGTGCACACGGAGACGGAGCTGAAGTTCTGCCGGCGGCCGTACCACGTGACCGACACCTGACTGTCGTCCAGCCAGCGCACGCCAGCCGCGTACAGCTCCCTGCAGGGGGAGGGGAGGGGAGGTCAGCGGCGCGACCGCGGCACCCTGGTCTGTGGGGTCCGCGTCGGGACGGCGGCTTTTGTGAGCATCTGGATACCTTAGGGATCTCCCTAGACGTAACCGCATCAAGGCAGATTGGGCCCAAGCAAAACAAGATCCCGACCCCAGTAATCCAATACGCGTGGCTGCGCCCCGGGGTCGGGCGGGCAGCGCAATCCGAGCCTTCGTGGAGCCAGGGTGGCCGCAGGGAGCCGTTGAGTACTTGGGCCGCCCTGCTGATGCGGCGGGATTGTCTGAGCCCCGGCCAGATTACGACGGCGCTTGTTGGCGGCGGGCGACGCCGACGGATCACCGGCTCAGGAGGCGGGGAGAGCCCTGACCACAGACCACTGACAGGAACGGCGATCGCTCATAAGCAGATGACAGGAAGCCCTAACGTGAGGCATGTGGTGAGGTATGTACAAGTGTATGGTATGCATATAAACCAATGCGTGGCGACATCACAGCTGGCCGGGTGATTCGCAAACGTCCCGAGCAAGCGCGGTTGACGTGCCACAGTCTAGACTAGAGAAACGGATTCAGCACCGTCCATGATCGGCTAAAATACAGCGAACTCTGAGAAATTCAATTTAGTTCCACAGCGCGGAGAACAAATTTGCGCCGGACTAGAAAACACGAGAAGGCACCATCCATCAGCGGTGAGCAACTGGTCGCGGTGACCCTCGTCTGCTCTAGGAAAAACAAGGATTGATGGGGATCGATCGGGCTCCCTGGACGCGCAGGCCATCAATCAGCCAAGCGATATCCTGCAGTGACCGTCAAATAGCAGAAGAGAGAGAGCGAGAGAGATAGAGAGAGGAGAGAGAGAGATAGAAGAGAGAGATAGAGAGAAAGAGAGAGAGAGAGAGAGAGAGAGAGAGAGAGAGAAGAGATAGAGAGAGAGAGAGAAGAGAGAGAGAGAGAGAGAGAGAGAAGAGAGAGAGAGAGATAGAAGAGAGAGAGCGCATCATGCAGAAATGCATTCGGGTCGCGTTTATGCCGAGCCAATCGATGGCTTCAGCTTTGGGTGTTCAGTGATTAGGGAAAAGAGAAGGCGGTTCGTGCATTTCGCCATTATGCAGCGCGATCATTCTGCCGTTTTTATTTAACAGTAAAGAGGTATATAGTAGGGAGCTGTTGTAAGGAGGTTTCATAGCAAGAAGGTACAATTTGAAAGCCAAATACAAATATAAAAATGCATAAATTTGTAGTTCAGTATTCTAGTTGCATCATAATGACTACATCAGTTTCTATCCTGAATACATTTTTCAGAACTCGCAACAGCCTGGTCCGGAAAGTCGAAGCCTGTTGGTGGTAGGGGGTGGGGTGAAGGGGGGAGGGGGACCCCAACGCCCGCTCCGGTGCGCAGTTTTGTCGAGAGAGGTACCTCCTGGAAGCGCCGGGTAGTGGGGCGGGCCTCTGCACCACTCACCGGTCGGCCAGCGGCGTCGGCGGCTGCACGGCGTGATAGACCAGCTCCTGCGGCTCCGACACGTTCACGACCGTCACGGTCAGGCTGGGGTTAGTGGCGCCCGCCTGTCAGGGAGGGTCGCAGGTCAGGCGGACCACTGTGTGACAGACCAGCTCCTGCGGCTCCGACACGTCCACGACCGGCACGGTCAGGCTTTGGTTAGTGGCGCCCGCCTGTCAGGGGGGGGGGGGGGGGGGGACGCTGGTCAGGCGGACAGGTCGTCGTTTTTCTGTACGGTCGGGACGGCTGAACACATTGTAAGCATATACGCTGCGTAACTCATTATGTCTGTACTGGAGTTTCCAGTTTATGGCAAACCGGGAACTCATTAGTCTTTTTGGTACATGCTTGTAAAGGGTGGACACTGCGCTCAATGCATAGGATGCTTATCAAGGGTATCACAAGCAATCAAATGCACGATAAGCAGAGCAAGGCATTTAGGTTGACTCAGGCTAGTTTATTCGGAAATAAACACCGGACTTTTGAAGGTCTGAGGGTTCCGCACATCAATATTTAGCGTTTAAAGTAAATGTTTAGGCTCGCGTGGCCAAAGACATCACATCACCGCCGCTTTGCGCGTGCGAATGTGTTCAGACCAGGGCACTTCCATTGTTACTTCTGTGAGGTGCAACAAACTGAAATTGCATTTGTTTGTCAAACACAGCCACTTGCAATGTGATTCGGCGTGCTTAGGTGATTTCCGCGATAACGAGGTCTGTCTTCGAAAGGAGTTCGTTGCATAGCTTGCTTACAGGGAAGCTGGGAGACACAAGCAGGATATTACCCAGATAGTGTCGGTGCACTGCCTGATTAATTCCGTAATTATGACACCACTGAGTATACTACTTGATCACGGATAGTGCACCATAATATACGTGGTCACGGCTAGCTAACACCAATGCCATTACCCAAACATTCACCACTGGTCACAGAAAACGACTGCATCTGTCCAGCAATGCTCACTTACTGATAACGTCAACAAACGCCACACGAGCACCCTCCTGTCACCTGTACACTCACCCTGGGGTACTTGACCGAGTGCACGCGCGGGTACGACGGGTCGGCACCGGTGCCGTACTCGGTGTACTGCAGGTCCATCACCGCGGTACAGTTGATCGTGAAGTACAGCAGGAGCGAACCGCTGGGAGACGGCCACACAGTGTGGTCCGAGCGCAGGATGTAGTCTGAAAATGAACCAGTGACGTCAGAGACGATCAGCAGCCACAGAGTGTGGTCCGAGCGCAGGATGTAGTCTGAAAACGGACCAATGACGTCAGAGACCTTAACTGGCCACACAGTGTGGTCCGAGCGCAGGATGCAGTCTGAAAACGAACCAGTGACGTCAGAGACCCTCACCGGCCACGCAGTGTGGTCCGAGCGCAGGATGTAGTCTGAAAATGAACCAGTGACGTCAGAGACGATCAGCAGCCACACAGTGTGGTCCGAGCGCAGGATGTAGTCTGAAAACGGACCAATGACGTCAGAAACCTTCACCGGCCACACAGTGTGGTCCAAACGCAGGATGTAGTCTGAAAACGGACCAGCGACGTCAGAGACGTTCAGCAGCCACACAGTGTGGTCCGAACGCAGGATGTAGTCTGAAAATGAACCAGTGACGTCAGAGACGTTCAGCAGCCACACAGTGTGGTCCGAACGCAGGATGTAGTCTGAAAATGAACCAGGGACGTCAGAGACCTTCACCGGCCACACAGTGTGGTCCGAGCGCAGGAGATGTAGTCTGAAAACGGACCAGTGACGTCAAAGACGTTCAGGCAGAGACGGCAGATCGGATTTAAAAGTAAAGTATTGGAACGGTCCCATTCCGTTGACGTCAGAACATCTGCAGACCGTACCCAACTTCTTCCAAATATTGCACACATCTCGACTTGTTTCATGTTCTGTCACTTCTGAAGACAAAGTGCCTTCTGCTGTTGTTTCGATAGAGGCATGGGACCTAAATATCAACCCATCTATATTTCCATTCTCCTGGCTTTTCTTTGAGGAATAAGGCTGTTACAACCGTTTCATCTATGTGAATAATGCTCCTCGCAAATGCACCTAGCACCTTACGTAATTCCGTCACCTCTGTTCGAATGCGATGAAAAGCGTCATGTCAACGTGCAAGCCTCAAGAAAAGACAATAGCCTTCCAACATACCACAAGCCTTAACAAACGCCGCGATGGCCCGTACTTCGCGGCGTTTGCTATTGCCGAACACGGACTATCGGACCGGCCCAAAACCACAGCGCTCGCCGCCACACGAAAGTAGGTGCTCGCACCGACATTGCGTCACAGCCTCTTCTGCCGAGTTCTGCTGTTGAGCATCCAACGCGCGTCCAGTATGCCCCAGGAGGTGGCGTCAGGTATCAGAAGCGGCGTAGTTTTTCTTTCCACGCATAGAAGGTTGCAGCTATGCTCCGGAGTCACTGGATAAGTTTCTTTTTGCTGGAAGCCCTCCCTTGAGGCGGAAGTTTTTTTACGACGCTTTGGCAATCACGACGACCAAAGGAAGGTCGAACGCCACGCGGTATTGCGTAGAATATGGCAGGGTCGTCCAACAAAGCGCACAACAAAGTGTAAAAACGGTAGCCCGCCGTTCGTGGTTTATTTGGAGTTGAAAAACTTTTTAAATAAGACCTGCTCGTTCTAGGAAAACAGCATAACACGTCTTACGTAGGCTTAAAACCCGTTCAAAATGACGAAGGCACTGATCAGAGCGGGGATTTACCTATATTGACCGATGTTGACCGATATTGACCCATATTACAAACACATTATCATCGCACGCCGAACGTCTGACACACAGGAGGCCATGTGCAACCTCTTAGCCACGGAAGACGTTCCTCAGAAATCTGTCCGACACACGAGCGGTCGTACCTGCGTACAGGAGGTCGGGTACGCCGTGGTATACGAGGCTTGGTACCCCGTCGCTGGTTACGGAGTACGAGTCCGCGCTGATCGCCCGCTCCTTGTAGTACACGTTGCCACGGTGCACCATGAGCAGGGCGTTGCCCGCGCGTGCCGGGTCACCGCTCCGAGGCACCCAAGCCACGTGCTGGAGCGGCGGGTGCGACCGGTCGACTCCCCACGACTCCGGCTTCAGCGGTGTGGTGTGTCTGCGCCGGGCACAAGGCCAGAGCCGATGAGGGGACGCTCGAACTGGACCGATCGGCACAAAAACGGCGGAGGGTGGGAGCAAGCTGATGGTTGATGGGGACAGAGGTCCTCAATATCCACGCGATGGATCAACGGCAAAAAGGAAGAAAAACATGTCATCGCATACAGCTACCAAGACTAAAAACAGCCATATGGTTTTTTTGGTTCGAGCACGGGAGGGCAAGGTAATTTAGGCAGCAGAATTTTCCTAGAAACAACAGGTATTCGAGTTTTGCAGAGTGCCTAACCCGTTGAAATTTTCCTGAACTGTTACAAAAGTATGCAAGGCATTCCAAGTTGAATCTTCCTTTTCCGTAAAAATCAGCAATGCAATAAATTTAGGTTACTATTAGGTGGGACTTTGAAACACGGCCCAAGAAACGTAGCTATGACTTGGCAATCTCTCAGTTCATTTTATTGACTTCTTCATCATAACGTCGCACTTCATACGGATGCAGTTTAAGCCAGACACTCATGTTACGAGCCGTCACGCCATCACATAGCGACCTCATGTCAGGAAATGGTGGGCAAACTACAGATGGAACTGCAGAACACCCTTAACCTCATCACCTCCGGACATCATCCGCCCGAAGGCTCTAGTGGTACCGAGTTACCGGCCGCCGCGCGACACGAGCTCGCTCCGAAAGGCGCCCTGTCTGAGAGCCCCCGCGGCCGAGTGGCGCGACTGCGAGTGAGACGGAGCGGCGGCACGCACGGCACGCCCCATTGTCCCGCCCCAGGAGGCCTCGACTGCCCCGACGCAGAGCCGCCAACAATGGCTGACTTACGGCGGCACAAAAGACGCCTTTCACGTTTGGCCCAAATGCGCCGGGGTCGTGAGGCGGGTGACCAAGCCACGCCATGGCCCGAAACGACCGCAGCGCGCACTGCATCACACTCTCTCTCGGTCGCGCCTGGCGTGTAAGCGGTACTTAGGCCGTGAGAGTGTGGGCATAGCGTCACGACACAAATTTAAATTGTGGCAGAATTTTGGTCTCCCGTGTGCAGGGCTTGCGGCAAAATTGTTTTGTATTGAAGGGTGTTGTGTCTCATTTGGTTTACAACACCCGCGACATGTTTCCACGAGTTGCGGGCTTATGAGCTCTGCTTAAAGGTGGTCTGCCCATGTAATTACGCTTTCACTAAGCGTGTGTGGGAGCTGAGTTAGGCACCCTACCGCACAAGTACTAGCCTGGAATGCTTCGCTGCACAGAGCCATCAGCTCGCGTTCCACGTGACTGATACTAGGGGAACATCATCCCATGGGATTCTAGCGCGGCCAAACTGATTATTAAGTGTTGCCAAATATAACGAGCGAGGAAAGCTCACGCTTGCATGACCAAAGATAATGGCTAGCTCAAAATACAAGGCAGGCCCAGTCCACACTGAATGTTATGAGCGGCAGCCCGTCGCATGGGACGGCTAGAAGGATGCACATAATGAGGGTGTTCGGCACTCGCTACTCACCCTGTGTCCACATGCCACAGCCAGCATTGAGCCTCGCTGGTGTACTCGGAGAGCTGTGAAGTGATGAATAATGGTCTGTTAGCGCAGTATAACTGAAGGAAAACACGATGTCATCATAGCACGCCAAGCGGTTCAATGTGAGCTAGTAGCCCATTACCGCTGGTCGGTAGAACGCTTTTGAACACTGGCCAGCTCTGAATAAGTCACTGTGAAGCATGAACTTTGAACTATGACGAGGAAGATGCCGGTAACTTGTGCAGAAAGAGGGCATGGTGCAATGCTAATGCAAAGGCAGGATAAAGAATATCACAATTTCGTAAAGCATTTGTATTCAAAGCATTTACCTTCACCGTCACGTAAGTGCAACGGAAATATTCCGTGATAGGCGCATCACAACCAAGATTGAGTTTCACTGTAATGGTGTCAAGAAGGGTCGTTACCTTTGTTTGTCGTCCTATAAGCAGGACGTATTTCAAGTCGGGAGACACGAGAAACCGCTCAGCGTTGTTTTGCCGCTGAAACGATAACAAGTGCAGAGGCGTTGGTAAGCAAACTGCAAAGCCACAACCGATAAACCCCACGCGTATAAGGATGAATGCAAGTAAGTTGAAGATCAGTACATGCCTTTCCTACTGGTTATACAACGGTTAACCTTTGACAGTTAACGGTGCATGACTGGAGGTAGAGTGGTGAGACAACGGGACAAAGCAGACGAAAACTGATCCGAATTTATTACTGGACATACAAGACATGTCATTGCAACAGCCTAACACCTCTCTTGGCATGTACCAATAGAACACCTCTTGCGGCGAGCAAGGTGGCAACAGACGGGAGCATTATCATGTGCATTAAGTCAAAACCTCTGCGACTGAAATAGTTCGCCTCATGCCGGGCAAAGGCGGGGCGATATTTTACGTTTACCCATAAGTTTAAAGATACATGAGCTTTGGACATTGACTGGTTGGCAGGTCATGGCATGGCACACAGTTTTGAGGCTGCAAAATCGAGCACTTGGAATGCCTTTTGTTTGCGAAGACTGCCACCAAAGGTTTGCGGAAAACGTAAATATTTTGGGTGGGTATGAGTAACAAGAGATCCGGCCCTCTTCCCACAAAAAGTGTGACACGGCCGCCTCGCAGCCGCTTACTGAACAAATCTGCCAGTCAGACCGTGTTGACATCGCTTAATGATCCGTAAACGGGCCATCCGTCTACACCGAGCAGCCGGCCTCCCTTCCGTATCTGCTCTTGCTGCAGAAATGACGCCAATTCTTGCATGCACAAACGTTGCAACGGCCTGTCGCCAAGATCCAATTACGTTTTCGACCCGCGTTTTTTAGATGCATTTTTCACAATTGGATAATTTTACCCATACCTCACATTACAATTTACCTCGCGATGCTACGATCATCGGCTTCAAAGGTATGACATTCTAAAGGGGCGAGAGCCGGACGGGACCACTGGCATTAAGACGTGAACCGCAGTTCAATCTTTACCAACCAATTTTCGTCAATTTCAGAATCTGCTCCCAATTTCATGAAATGAGCATCGCTCGACATCCGGTCTCGCTCCCGATAATTTCTTGACGAAGTTACAGATAGTTCGATTTCGTTTGGCCTAAGTCGTTGACTGTATCAGCATGAGCCCCCGGGGCCTCTTCGGCCCATATCTTATTCAGCATCTTTTGACACCACTCCGCCCCTGATCTAAGACCAGCCTAGCGCATACGACATTCAGACGGTCCGTCGGCTGAGCCAATCCCGTGTCGTCAATCGGTCCGGCGGGCATGGGCCACGCCCGAGTCGACGGCAACGTCCACGGGCCGACCCTGCTCCACATCAGCATCCACGGGTTGAAGCCGGTCCACATCAGCATCCACGGGCTGAAGCCGGTCCACATCAGCATCCACGGGTTGAAGCCGGTCTACACCAGCATCCACGGGCTGAAGCTGGTTCTTATCAGCATCCACGGGCTGAAGCCGGTCCATATCAGCATCCACGGGTTGAAGCCGGTCCACACCAGTATCCACGGGCCGACCCCGCTCTACATCAGCATCCTCGGGCTGAAGCCGTTCCACATCAGCATCCACGGGCTGAAGCCGGTCCACATCAGCATCCACGGGCTGAAGCCGGTCCACACCAGCGTCCACGGGCTGAAGCCGGTCCACACCAGCGTCCACGGGCTGAAGCCGGTCCACATCAGCATCCACGGGCTGAAGCCGGTCCACATCAGCATCCACGGGCTGAAGCCGGTCCACATCAGCGTCCACCAGCCATCTGGCGCCGCCGCCGCCCCGCGATCAATCCCAGCCGTCGCGCCCGCGGCCGCGCCGACCCCGACAAATGTCCGGACATCGCGGCGAGAAATAGCGCACCCGAGAGTGGCGCAGCGTTTCGGCGCGCCGTCGCCGGGCCCTCGAACGCGTGCCGGCCACGCCGTGGGAGACATCCATTGTGGCCGGGCGGTCTCGGCGCAGACCGCTGCCGCGGGAAAGATCGGTCTCCCAGCCAGAGGCATCGGTCTCTCAGCAAGAGGCATCGATCTCTCGGTCGGACACAACAGCTACTTGCATTGAGCGGCCGTTTCTGGACTGGGGAGCGCCGGCGGGCCGGACCGGCACGCGCCATGGCTGGATCCGCATGCACCATGGCTGGATTCGCACGCGCTGTGGCTGGATCCACACGCGCCGTGGCTGCTGCCACGTGCCAGCGAACACCCGGCAGACGACATCCCAACTGGAGCTCGTCAGGGCCGTTTCTCAATTCTGGCGACCCGGCTGCCAGAGCAGACAGAGTGTGGAGAGTTTAGAAACTCCGCTGCCGGCGGTTCCGGTGGCAAGACAAACACGCTTTCGGGTCGAAACACGCCGCGCAGCAGACCGAGCACAGCAGGGAATTCACCGTCCGCCTCTGCTGGAGGGCCGCCGTCAATATCCGAGTCGGCACTGCGGGACGGGCGACTGGCGTGGGCTGCTGCGTTACAGACTTACTGCGTTGCGATATGCTTACGCTCCCACGGTCTCAGCACCGCAGCGTTCGTTGGGAAGAGCAGCCAACACAGCGACGGTGGTCACGGCGAACCGCGCCGGCGAACATCAGCCGGGATCGAATCGGAATCGGTACGTTCGGAGACCGTTGTCCACAGCCGGACGATGATTGCGCTGGATTTCTCGAAGTGAATGAAGCGTGGTTGCGTCGGCTCAGAATGACGGCGCAGGGCTGTGGTCGTTGGGAACCGTGAAATGGCACTATTTCGTGTAAGTTGATCGTTTGCGAATACTAGTGAGCTGGATCTGGGAATCGGCATCGGAGAGATCGTGTGCTCCATAGTCCGGTGAATTCCAAGGGGTGGCTATTGGGGCAATAGTATGATGGCGCGTCACATCAGCATTACACACAGTGCTGGTGTCATTAGCGTGCTTTCGGCTTCGTGATGTGCTAAATACGTGCATAAACTCCTGGCTCACCGACTTTGTTGGAAATAGCCCGTGGAGGGAAAACATAGATTTAAAAACCATGTCCCGACTTTGTTGAAAGGAGCGAGTGGAGGTGGTATATAAGGTTTACGAGCTATATGCAATACAATATCATTGACATATGATGAGGTATTGCGCACTAAGGTATTATATATATCCAGTAGCACATCTTTCCGATGCAAGACGGGCGAGCTGTTTATTGATGGTTCAGATAGATTTAGAATTGCCAGAAGATTGTAAACCGGTTTTGGATTTGGCAAGGTTTGGCATCGTAATAGACCAAATCAGAGAAGCTTGGAAAGTCTACAGTTGTAGTGCCTGAGACCAAATAAATGGAAAGCAACGAGTACGTATTGGTAGAACGGAAATCAAAGTGAACAGCACTAAAATACTATATACCTGCCATAGCCTGAGTTTTTTTGTTGGTTCAGACCAAGCGTGTGACATCTTTAAAAAAAAAATCGTTGATTTTGTCTTTCTCACGGCAGCCCGTTGTAGGGGTAAAACCTAGGCAGCAATGCAACGCTGTACGTTGTGATAATAATGCACCTCATGAGAGAAAGGGTTTGAACTCGTAAGTCAAACTCTAAACTCATTAGGCCTGCTCAAGCAACTTGCATGCAAACATCATGAAAGCACTGTACCGCAACCTCCAATAAATTATGCTACTCGTTTCTGAAAGATTCATAAAGGTGGGTGGTGACAAAGATGTGTCTAAGTCAGCACGACGAGCGACCGACCGGGCCGGCTCACTGAAACCCCGAAGGTTCTGGCACTTGGCATCCTGACAGGCCCGGCTTTCAGGCTTCCTCGGAATCAGGAGCGTGAGATATAGGGCAATATGTCCCATGCCAACCGATGCTAATGCTCCAGCATATGCCCACTGAAAGAGATATGCCTGGCTGGTGCGTGGTAGCATAAACAAATAGCGATGCAACAATTAAGCTCTGACAGTAAAAGTAAATGCACTGCTCGGAAGAATGAATGAATCTATGTGGGAATAAAAAACGATTAAAGCGGGCTTGAATTAAAACACCGTACTAATATATATATATATATAAATATATATATATATATATATATATATATATATATATATATATATATATACATATGCATAGTTTAACGATAGCTTCCTTAATCAAGAAAATGCGGAATAAATAAGACGAGCAGATAGTCTATTAACATCGGAATGCCAACCGCTACTTTCAGAAGCCCATTGCTGGTGGCCGTGAGAGCTCACGATCATATCCATACTGTTTTGCAAATAACTGCTGTCGCAAATGTTTCTAAACAGGTGTACCATATAGCACTCATCCTAACACCAATTTCAACGCTTTTTTATGAATTTTAGGTTCTGGCGGCGCGCACATTTTGAAGAAGCTCTCATAAAACCTCGCTATTTTCTGCCGGCACAATGTCTTTGAAGTCCGAACCAATCGTGAAATCATGATCCAACAGCGTCGTTTTGAAGTTCAAACGCCCTCTTGTCTCTGCTTCCATGCACTCTAGCACAGCTCGTCCCCGCCACGGCTGACCCGGGTACCGCCGGTGACACCCTTCTTGGAAGCGGCAGCGCCTGCGGAGCACCCGACAGCGGTCAACGCCAGAGACACCCTTCTCGGGAGCAGCTGCGCCTCCGTGGCGTCCGGTCGCGGCCGATGTCGGAGACACTCTTCTCGGAAGCAGCTGCGCCTCCGGAGCGCCCGGTCGCGGCTGACGCCGGAGACACCCTCTCGGGAGCGGCTGCGCCTCCGGAGCGCCCGGTCGCGGCTGACGCCGGAGACACCCTCTCGGGAGCGGCTGCGCCTCCGGGGCGCCCGGTCGCGGCTGACGCCGGAGACACCCTCTCGGGAGCGGCTGCGCCTCCGGGGCGCCCGGTCGCTGCCGACGCCGGCACTCAGCGCTAACAAGGCTACGGCGGCGGCATTCCGTCGACTCCGCCGGCTCCCGCCGGCTCCCGTCAGCTCCTGTCGGCTCCCATTGCCGCCAACGGCTCCGACGGTCGGCGATCGATTAGAGTCAACTGTTGCTGCTCGCCGGTCGTCGGCGCCGATGTTTCCGGAGAGGAAGGCCGGCGACGGAGTGCTGTTGTCGCAGGCCACGCCGCGCGCGTACCGTGCTCCCGCCGGAGCCGGCGCCGCTGTCGTGTGTCCGCGCTGGGCCGAGACGTTCTGGTGAGCAGGGTGGCTCGGCTCGTGGATCGCGGTGTTAACTCCAGCAATGGAAAACCGACGTTTTTGCTTGGTGCCATGAGTGTCGCCATGCAAATCTTTCTGATGTTTGGGAAGGCATGCGAGTTCAAAGATTTAGTCCTCAGCCACCCTTATGACGCATATTTCTGCGACACTCACGTCATTGACTTCGTGAAAGGTCTCTTGCATTTAAGATATAATGCAGCCTGAACTGCTGCATAAAGGATCTCTGTCGTTGAGGCATTGATCTGGACCCAATTTCGAGAAAAAATTATCCGGGTTCCAAGATACGCTTGGATGCGTGCCCGCTGAAACTTCAGCGTCGTCTGCAGTAAAAAGGAATATGTGTTGGCTGCCGTTCTATTTTTCATTCCGAGCGACGCTGGACAGAATTCATAATCGATTCAAAATTGCTGAACGGATGCTCTGAATAGCGGACGGCTGATGTCACCGAGATGGAGGACGCTGGAGCTTTATTCCAGCGCGTCCATCAAGGCGGCCAGTGGGCGGCCGGGCGCCAGCCAGCGAGAGCAGCGGAATGTCGGCCGATGCCGCTCGACTGAGTTCAGATCTCGTAAAATTGCCCACTCTGACATTCCAAGGATGGCCTGCCAGATATCGCTACAGGCGCCAGCCAGTCGGCGAGACGCTGGAATGCGTGCCTGATTCTAGTCAGACGTGTCTGTCTCAATGCATGACAACTAGCACTGAAGCTTATGAACAGTAACAAAAGACCACTGAATGGTAAACAAGCGTCTGACTCGTCACTCAACACAGGCCAGACCGAGACAGCGGTGCCGATTTGTGGTCGCTTTGTCCGTTCACTGGCCTTGGCCAAAACTCATCAAAACGTTGGTTGGACAAGGACGGCAATCTTGATCGCATCTTGTGGCCGTGGCGAAACACAAAATAACATACAGGGGTTGGACGAGGCTGACAGTCTTGATCATATTTTTAGCCGTGGTGAAATACAAAACTATCCGGATGTACAAAAATAGACCGATTGAAAATCAAACAAACCACTGTTCTGGATAATACTCAGACAAGCCGCCATCTAACCGATAATCGGCCGGCACTTGGTACGCGGTCTTTCAAACTAGATGTCGTCTGACGTCACAGACGCCACTAGACGTCATCTGACGTCACCCGACGTCACCTGACGTCACCAGACGTCACTCACCAGCGTGCGGTTGCTGACCAGCGCCCTGACGGTGCGCGTCCTGGCGCTGTACACGGACACCCCGCCACTGTCGTCCCGGTACGACAGGTCATCGTCTGTGGCACATGACAACCGTAGGTAGGCGAGCGCACTGTGTACACGTAAGGTAGGTAGTTGTACATAAATACGTGCAAATGCGAGGCACGTACAGCGATGAGTGACCCGACAAGACTTTACAACCCTCCACCAGCACGTGTGAAACAGTACCTACGTGTCGAGAAGGCGGAAGAACCATCCGCCCACGAGCTGATTTATTGCAATGGCTTTCTGAGAACAAACACACCGAGTCGACACTGACCTAACCGGTGAGGCACATGCAGTACCGTTTTCAGGTCACAAATGTCACATAAACAGACCTAAGCGAACTTCATGTCCTCTTATGAAGTTCTTACTTGGCATGAGGTACTAACTAACATGTGATATGCGCCAAAACAAGTGGGGAACGTTAAGAGGCACATAAGTTATTTCAAAAGGATGGAGAAACAAAAAGTGTCCTGACAATCCACTATCTCCTACTTCTTTCCACATTTCAGCCATGTACGTTTCAAATTTGGTGAAGGTGTACCTTGTGTTATTGCAATGTTTGTTATCGACATTAACACGTTCCCCGGTGCCAAAGGTGGTCAAATATGAATAATGCTACCAGGTGTGTGTTTTTCTTCATGCAACATTTTCATATTAGTCATATAATATGCTTCTTTATATGCATCTGATGACAACGTTTGTTTTTTTTACCTATTATAGTCTATGATAGAGGAAAAATATGTGATAAGCCCACTGAAACAGCGTGCTGCATCCACGTCTTCAGACCCATGCCGTCCGCTTTCACGATCACGGCATCTACAGAGAAATAATGATGCCGGAAATGCTCGAAGTCTTTAAGTGCATCCATGTATTTTACACTGTAGCTGATCAGCAGCGGATATCCGTGAAATACTTGGCCCATAGTCCACCATATTTTGAGGTAACCTCTGCAGAAACTCCGCAATATCACTGCAGTGATATCGCGCTTGTGTGAGAACTTCTGCAGAGGCTCCGCGTTATCACTGCAACGATCTCGCGCTGTCTCCGCTTCTGCCACTGGGTTGCTTACCGTTGTAGGGGCTGTTTTAAATGGCCGGGGCCATTGGAATGCCGCGAGGAGAGGTTATGCCGTTGCATCGTCACCTTTCACCCTTCCAGCTGTTTCCCCTTTCCGTTCGTGACGGTCGACCAGCTCAGACTGCGGGTCCACTCACTGAATGGTCCACGATTGCCCAGTAAGTTTATAGTCACACATACATGTAGAGAGAGAGGAGAGAGGAGAGAGAGAGAGAGAGAGAGAGAGAGAGAGAGAGAGAGAGAGGAGAGGAGAGAGAGAGAGATGCGAGGAGAGAGAGAGAGGAGAGAGAGAGAGAGAGAGAGAGAGAGAGAGGAGAGAGAGAAGAGAGAGATGTCTATCTATATCTATATCTATATCTATATCTGTATGCATATATATATATATATATATATATATATATATATATATATGTGTGTGTGGTGTGTGGTGTGTGGTGTGTGTGTGTGTGTGTGTGTGTGTGTGTGTGTGTGTGTGTGTGTGTGTGTGTGTGTGTGTGTGTGTGTGTGTGTGTGTGTGTGTGTGTGTGGTGTGTGTGTGTGTGTGTGTGTGTGTGTGTGTGTGTGTGTGTGTGTGTGTGTGTGTGTGTGTGTGTGTGTGTGTGTGTGTGTGTGTGTGTGTGTGTGTGTGTGTGTGTGTGTGTGTGTGTGTGTGTGTGGTGTGTGTGTGTGTGTGTGTGTGTGTGTGTGTGTGTGTGTGTGTGTGTGTGTGTGTGTGTGTGTGTGTGTGTGTGTGTGTGTGTGTGTGTGTGTGTGTGTGTGTGTGTGTGTGTGTGTGTGTTTGTGTTCTGTGTGCGTGTTTTCTTGGTATCGTAGCTCATAAAACCGCGCCGTATCATGCTGTTGTGACATAGGGCTGATAGAGGAGGCGATTGCTTCACCGAATTACTCAGCTACCATCAAAACACATCAATATTCGCGCCAGCCGATGTCCCTTGACTCGCCACGATTTCGAATTCGTGTAACAGTCGTAACTTTCCCTTTGAACCATTCACTGCACGTAGACTCGGTGATCCAAAGATACGTTTTTTTCTGTCAGTTTGCCGCACAAAACCATAATTGAGTAATCGTTAGGGTCAACTGGCTATCTGCGTGTGCTAGTATTTAATAGCCAGCGTTAGCTCATTTTCTGACATATCCTCCGAAAAGCTTCTCAACATGATTAAGCCCCAGTCTATGGTCACAGATGAACGCGCTTCATGTGTCAGTTTACCACGCATATGTGTAGAATAATAATATAAAAGTATGAGCCAGATAAAAAAGATTGACTGACCAAAATCCCTAAATATTTTGGTAGAGAGGCACAACATTTCGGGTGATACGACCGCATGAGGTTTATCCGACGAATAAGCAACATATTTAGATTCATATTCACATCAATATTCGCTCGGCAGCCAACATTCGATAGACTCTAAAATCCGCATACAAACAGAACATACTCTGCTCGCATTTAGCACAGAGAATAAAAGCGGCACATCACATACATTGGGTCCTAATTCTATTGCCGATTAACCAAATAACGAATGGAGGTTGTGCCATGTATGGTTATAACATTTAAAACGATCTCCTTCAATGTTCGTAGTAAAAATACCTTATATGTAGATGTTCATCTCCTCACGACGACAAGCACAAAGGCTGTAACTCCAAGAACTATTACGGAACCCACAGCAGGCCAAAGCCGCAAAAATTCGTCTGAATATGAGTCTGAATCTGCCATCATCTTGACCAACCCATGTCGAGTAGTCTCCTCTCGACGAAATCCCAGATCCAGCCCTAGGTCAGTGGCTGTGGCATTTACTTATACTCGCCCCTCTCATGTGATTTGTGTGCGGCGCCTGACGATGAAGAAAAACAAACTTAGATATCAACGGAGCAGCAACATATTATTCATCGACGACAATGCAGCATTTTAATGAGAAGCCGCAAAACAGCCCGCTTCCATAAAGCTGAAAACTATGTCTCTATCTCACTCAAAAGTGACGCTTGAATGCAAAAAATAAAGGAGACAAAAACGTAGGAAGGGTGTTTTGAAGTTCAAAAGTACAAAGCCGAACTGATGTCCCTTTCTCCAAGACTTGCTATGATAAAATTACCTAAATTTTGTATGTAAAGACTTTCAGACTGGCCCCATCAAAGTTGGGGGATGCCCCCAGTCTAAAAGCTGAGAGATGGGGGCGAGCACTCCTTCTGCTTCACCCCTCCTATTGTCGCGCCTATGGGGACGTTATGCCTTTGCAACACAAATGTCTCCATCGATATCTGCGTAAGAGTTCAAATCGGCCGCGGAATTACGCAAGGCCGGCCCGCTATGCAGCAACGTTATGCGGCACAGTCTACTGCTGCAGGCCGCGCAGCCGTCGGAGTCCCACGTACATCATCAGTTCGTACACGTCTGAACGTGTCCGCTTCAGATTGTACCGAAGCAGTTGTTAAGCTCTCGACATTACGCCAAAACATCAAGGAAATGGACGCAGGTCCGACAGCTCTTCTGCTTACTGCAGATATATTTAGAACGAGGTAGCAAACCCCCGTAGTTTAGCGAGGTGGCTTTGCGCGCAGCACGTCCACAAGCCTTTGATCACTCCTATAGCATTCGATTTGCTAAAAAGATCATCCGACCCGTTGCAGATGCCGTGACGTACCGTTGACCCATGCCGCATTGTCGTGCGGGACGCTGTAAGTAGACTGGACCACCTCCTCGAGCGTGATGAGATGGCCTCGTATTCTGAAAAGGCAAACAAGTTCAATGCATGCTTCAGTCGGCGGAAAATGCTCGGAAACTGTGGCACTGTGCGCTCTCAGTTAGGTTGAAACGACTTAGGAATGCGTCAAGGAAAGAACGGCTGTTTCGGCTAGGAAGGAAGGCTGTCGCCCATTACGAGGTTGATGTCCTGACTACATCAGCAGCCTTATCTGGTGTAGTTAACAAAATAGCCGGGCATTTCGCCAATTAGTCTTTGAACACAACGCCAAAGAGGAGGCAACAAACCCTTTAACCACGTTTAGTTGTCTCTATTCCGGTTTATTTCTGCATGTGTGTAACATTGGCATTAACTTAAAAGCTTCTTAAAACGCTACTTCACTCTGACATTTACCTTTTATTTGCAACAATGGTCATTCTCTTATCATCATCAGGTCTAAAATCTTCGCTCTTCTCCCCGACATGGGGGGGGGGGGGGGATTTGATTGCTAGCCATCATTCCCACCCTCTTACCTGGCCGTCAAACTTTTACGACCCTCAAGACTTTTATTGCTTTTTCTCCGCAGATTCGCACGGTTCCGGGTCTCATCGACCCGCGTACTCCTCCCTCCCCCTCTACGCTGCCCGACCCGACAGGATGACCTCCACGTGACCCCCGCCAGAGGCCGCCCCCCCAGGGCACGCAGCGACGCACCCATCCCCGCCTCTCCAAACAGCAGGCGGCCTCCGAGGCGTCGGCGCACCGCGCACCGCTGCACAAACACAGCGCCGCCCCCGCACCTGCCAGCAGCCGCGCCGCCGCCGCCTCCGGACGCCATTGATTGCCGCTCATCTGCGCGCACTGAAAAAGCGACGCGTTCTGCTGCGCCACAGGTGCGGCCCGGTGCCAAATGGCGCGCACGGAGAGCGGCAATCGCCGCGTGGGAGCGGGAGCTGCGGTCGGGTGAGGAATTACGAAAGCACATTGAGCGAGGTTGAGCGGAAGCGAAGGGCGTCGTGTAATGGGTTTTCGTCGTGTCAACATGTTTACACCCAGTGCGACGCGGCGGGGATTTAAATTAGCAGTGTGAACTTTTAGACCAGTGACGTCATAGTTGGTCTTATGGCCTCTTCCCTAAAAACTCTTCGTTTGGAAAGTGCATACAACTTGCCAAGATACTTGTGCATGTGGTCAATATGATAAAAGCATGCCATCCTGAAATACAGAAAATATATTAATTAAGAATCACGATTGTGAATAATGAAGGCAACCACAATGCCTTGAATGACGACAGGTATTCATTAATTCTTGTCATTGTTAAAACAAAGAGTGATGATTAGCTGCGATATGCACGGTGGGGTCACTTAGCAGTGTGCCTACACTAAGCTCCAAATCGATATCAAAGGGAACATAGTCTATACATACTTAGCTTATCCTTGCCTGAGTTTTGATTGTACCCTTATCTTTCGTTTAATCTTATCCTCATCTGCCCTTATCTATGGATTTATCTTATCGTTATCTGTGTTCTAATTGTGTCCATATCTAAATTTTACTCAGGTCCTCCTGGCATAATGTAGATGTGTTAAAACCAAACATCTAATAGGTAGCTCAGTAATGTACGGAGTCTAAGTTAAAAATGTAGTTTGTCTTCTTTCGCACATACGTGACGCGGAGTGCAAAAAATACTAACGCCCATCAAAGCCCTCGGGTAGTTCCAGAAAGACGATTTAAACCAAAAGGATCTTGAAATCTGCGTGTTTAATTATATCGCGTGCCCTGTTTATCAGTGGCGGTACAACCTCCTGGGAACTGGGTTGGAAGGGCACATTTTGTCGCAACCCTACGCGATTGGCGCAACTTTTTCTGGGATGAGACTCCCCAATCTGCTGTCACTGCTGCTGGACGCTCACCTGGGCCAGTCAGGACAACTCTCTATCTGACCTTGGCCTGCCATGACCCTGCTGACTGATCTGGGCCCATCAGGAAGCCCTGCTGACTGACCTGCGGCCGCTAGGACTCCCTGCTGACTGACCTTAACCCGTCGTGACCCTGTGGACTGACCTTGGACCGCCATGACTCTGCTGACTGACCGCGGCCCGCCACGGTGCCCTGCTGACTGAGCTGGGCCCGTCATGACTCTGCTGACATCTGGGCCAATCATGGCTCCCTGCTGACTGACCTGGGCCCGTCAGGGGTGAGCCTGGTGACTGACCTTGGTCCGTCGGAAGGTCGACCTGGTGACTGACCTGGGGCCGAGGTCGGGCGGGGTCAGCAGGATGACACAGGTGACGATAAGTGAGCTGACGAGGCCGATTACCAGAAGCGAGATCAGGATGCCTCGCCAGTTCCGCTGGGTCGGAGTCGCCGCCACCAGCTCCTGCAGCAGCGCGACGGCACGGTGAGCACAGGCCGCCCCCGGACACACAGGGACCGGTCGGTGTCCACGCAGCGGACTGTGACGAGCAGGCAGCACAGACGCCCAGACAATGTGGTTACAGACGCTGTGAGCAGGTCTCGGTAGCAGCCTCACCAGCTGGACGAGTGCCTGGCTTAAGCATGTTAAGTTGTCATAGCTAACGTTTATGAAGAGGTGATGCCGGGCGGCGTACGAATGTTTTCGTCACCGTTGGGTGCAAATACGGTTTCGGAGTGCATCGGACAGCTCACAAAGGTAAGTTCTAGATGTGTATTTGCGTATTGTTAATGTACTGTATTAATCATTTTTACGATGGGACATGACTATCGGTGTCGTATCACTGGGTGCCAGCGGATTTTCTTTCATTCGCTCTGTGTATCCGAGGAGAAAAGTACAGAACATTGTGTTGACAATCTACACAGGGATGCAATCGGCAACTGATGTAGGCGACCTTCTGTGCATGGGTGTGCAAAATATGTGCGCATACATTAAGTGTTCATTTACCACCAGCATTACTATTCCAAAAATCAAAGTTAGATCCAATACATATCTGCATACAATATAAGTTCTCCTGCAATAGTCGCTTCTACTTTCTCTGCAAAACAAAATAAAACATGCTTGAAACATTCGCCTTTTATACGCTACTGCGTAAAGCATTGATGCAAGCTACACCTGATGAAGAGCATAGCGAGCACGCTATGCGAACCAAGCAAAACGCCTCCCACTGGCACCGTTATAACGGAGCCCATTTAAATAAAGCTGTGGGGCTATTGCCCTCGTATCATCATAATGACGTATGGAGTCGTTGACATTCCGCCGTGGTTTGAGGTCACAGTGGCAGGAGTGGCATATGTGGGTAATGCGATCATCCGGATCATTCATAATTCATGAAGAGCCTAGTCGATGGTGCTTGGGGTCCAGGAAGCGCGGAGGTCAATATATGAATAAGGGAGGGCCCGGAAATTGCGCCAAGTTTTATTCCACGTTGACCGAAGATCAGCATTTCACGTTTATTTTGTACCCATCTGACCCGAGGATTATTTTCCTTCGCCTTGGTTTCCCACAACGGTGTAGCGGTAACTCCTAAGAAAGGCACGTCCACCCGTTCACTGCCCGAAAGCAGTTTTTCCCCTCCTTTTCTCTACTCAAGCACTGGGCATTTACCCATTGTCTTACCTCCTTGAGCTTGCGATTTGTAGCCGAACTCATACTCCGAATCACATTGTGCTTCACCCACGCGCAACAGCCACCCAGCGATCACCACTCGACTACATCAGCCAGGAATGACGCATCGCTCCGAGACCCCCGCACACCATTCACGCTTTGCGCCGTCGGACTGTTCCACTGCCGACTTCGAGTGCCACCAGACGCTGGCGCATCACTTCAGACCCCGTCTGTCGCGAGGGCCAGACCCTGTCTGACCCGAGGGCGAGACCTCCTTTGACCCGAGAGTCAGACGGCGAGGCGGCGGCGGCTGGTCTGCCCGCCGCGCCCCACGTGCGGTGCGCCTGGCGCCCGGACGCTGCCGCCGACTGGAGGGTGGGCGGGTCGCCGCTTCCAGCGCGCCGCGCAGGGCCGCCGTGGCCTCCAGACCCGAAATACACACTGCACCTGCCACCGGCCGACAGCCGCCGTCACCCCTGGCGGGGCGTCCGGCGGCCGCGGCGCCTCCAGAGGCGCGGCAGCCGCGCATCGTCCCCGGCTGACTCACGCGAGCTGCCGACGACGGCTGAAGGCAGGCGCTCTTGTCATGACGACGCCTCACCGCCGCGTTTACAAGATGTGAAGAATTTCCAGGCGACCGATATGGCACCGCCCGCCGACGCAACAGCCTGCTTTTGGCGCGGGAAATTGACGATGGTGCTGTAATTAGCAATGTGAACGAGCGACCATCCCATTTCCGGAAGCGCCTGGGATTTCCGAGCTGTTGAGCGAGATAGATGGGGCACGGAACTTTCAGCATGCCAAGTTCGCGTCCGAAAAAAACTGTTTACATCGCGTGAATTATGGTTCGATGCTGGAATGATACACAAAGGACGTTCTAATCCGGGGTTGTTTACACAGCCGGCCAGCGTTCTTTAGCACGATTGCAAAATGATGCTGCAAGATCAGTCCGGTCATAAGTGATCGCAGCTGGTGGCAAAATGTGCGCCAGTAAAAGCTGCAGCAGCTCTGGCCGTGCTGAAGTACTTCGTTTCTCTTCTTTCTCTGAACAATTTGCATCTCATAATCAACTAACAGGCGCATACACCATTCAGCTGGTCTTCCGCCCGCTGAACCTTACGCTGTGTCTGGTCCCCAAACTAAATGACTTCGGCAATGATATGCAAATCATTCGCATTGTCTACCGGCCGATGCGCTCCGAACAACAGCTGGCAGCAAGAGCTCCTGCTAGATGGCAGCCAAGCCAACGTTAGGGACCGCGAGACTGTGCGCAGACTATGCCGGACCAGGAGACATCCACGCGAGCCTCATCGCTGGTGACCGAGTCCGCGCAGTCACTCGAACGCACTGCTGCTGCCTGGTGCGGTAACCGCTATACAGCGTTATCAAGGCGGGGCAGACTCTCGAAAGTTGCCTCGTTGGAGCGGTGAAGGGCGGCGATAAAAAGCCAATCTACTGATCGATCATCACCGGTCCGACGCTCTAACTCTCACGTATCTATCAGCCTCTCGTGACGTCAAATCGAGCGCAGCACCGCGTTGCTGTGCTGCAATGCGTGTGGTATTGCTTCTGCGCGCGAGCGGATCAATAGAAGACGCAGTCGTTTTCCTCGTGGTGCTCAGGGGAAGTTTGGTTCAGCAGATCCCACAGCCATTGGTAATTGCATTGGTTCTGACTGCCCCAAGAGGCACGGAGACGGACACTCGCACCACGAGGTAGACGAGAAGGGTAGGGCGAGCCCAGCAAGGAGTGGGCTCAGGGAGCAACTAGCTATTACTGAAGAAATAGACGTCGCTGAAATGGCAACAGGAGGCACAATGCTGGTCTAAAATGGTTACGTAAACACTGCAGTTATGTGCATGGTCCCCAGTCGTGACTGTTGGTTCTAAATGGCCTTTCATCAAAATGAGACATTGGACCTTGGTTCTTACTGGTTCCTCTGTAAACGCTAGGTTCTATTTCCTCGATGCCATTAACTATTTTACAAACATCACAAGTGGTTCCGGCTCACACTGGCTCTTTCACAAGTGTCGGACCCTGGCTCTTGGTTTCTATTTGTTCCTTCACCAAGACTGGGGCCAGGAAGATTTGGTTCTTTCGTAAACACCAGGGCCTGGTTCCTGGCTGCCACCGGTTCCCGGTACTAATCAGATCATGTCACCTGGTTTTTGTTGGTTCATTAAAAACATCATGCTCTATTTCTTGGCTCTCAGGCACTGATTCCAGAACATCAAGTTTGGTTGCCATTCAGCAGCTTTTCACCAATGAAGTGATGCATTGTCTGAAATGCAAGATAAAATACATGCTATAAATTTCGTGATGTCAAAGAACGATATTGCACAATATCCGTTCAGGTTTGGAGCATGGATGTTGGCGTCGTTCCAAAAAGGACCAGATACGAGGATTATCACGAAATAAATTTGGACTCAATTGGGTGACAATGACAGCGAAGTGTGTCTAGCCAGAGAGTTCCGCTCTTGAAGTTCAGTATACAGAAATTGCTTATTAACCATATATAATTTCGGACACCTTAAAGCTAACCACTACCTGTAGGAAGTCCTGGTTTCAGGGGCTTAAGTCTGGAACAGACACGTTGTTGATGGATTTATGACATCATTACACACTTTGTATGCCGTGAGGAAAATGTGACGTCTATGAAATGTGATAACCATGGTTCAGATGCAATTAACCTAAAATAAGCGTTGAGATAAAAATACTAGAGTGATGCCGAAAGCAGCTCGATGATGGCTATAAAACGTTTAAGGGCATGGGATAAATATAATGATAAACTGACATGCCTCGGAGGATGGAAGTGCATTCAGACCAACCACACCCCCTATACGCTGTTTGGTCAATGCCACAACAGTTATTTCAACAATCGCAAGCTTTCAAGGCCACAGGGTCATTTCTCTCCATGTTTTCTAGCGTTAAAAACATTCCAGCGCAAAACATCCGACAATAGAAAAGCTCCAATCATGCTGCGTCGTTCCAAACGCGGTCTGCGTCTGCCAGAAACGGTCACAACAGTGCGGTAACTGATTGCCGCGGCTCTGTCGGTGACAGCTCAGTCAGCACGGACAATGCGCACCTCCGTGAACGGACAATAGCGCGCGGTGAGAGACCCATCGCGGGGCTGAATGCATCGCGGTTATGATTGGATACGCGTGTACCAGCGAACAGCCAAAACAATGGGCCTCACAAAAAGTCAAGTGCCACGCCGCCTATTATCTGAAAACCAAGTTTCTCAATGCAGAAATGGGTTTCTATGCTTTGCTAACGTGGAAACTGGCTCGTTTCCAAAGTAGAATTAGCATAATATGAACATCCACCACTTAGCTGAAGATGGAAATGAACGAGCATACTCATTTGCGGTCGTATCTTTTCCATGCAATCAGCTATAACGCACACAAGTATCCATTGCGCTATTTCTAAATTGTCTTCCAGATTGATGTTAGGACGTTTGTGGCACAATATATATACATAACATAACACACGAACAGCATTTAGAAAACAACTTACCCAATGCCAGATATCTGTGCGAGGCAAATACTTTTGTGGTCAGAAAAGCCAGCATTACAAGACGATGTGACGCTAATAATGGTGATGTTGATTAATCCCCTTTCCTGATAATGCCTGATTCACAGACAATTCAAACGTCTCCAGGCCCCCGGCATTTATCGCAGATGTCAACCGCTTTCCACGAAGATATAAGGCAAACTTCATCTGTTATCAGTTAAAACCAAAAGCTCACAGCTTGCTAAATTATTACGACCCAAAGCAAGAATCAAATCTGACAGATATGTGCGCGCAATTCTGTTCTTTTTGGATACAAGAAAGCATAGAGCGAAGAACGAAAATTTATTTTGGAGCTAGGGAAACTTGTTGGCAAATCTGCGGTGGCACTGTGTAAACTCTAATTGCATGAATATTTATATGCACAAAATTGCACGTCAAACCGCCACGATACGAAATGTAAGAAATATCGTAGACGTGATTCACATATAGCCCGCAACAACGACATGGAAATGCTCACCTCGTCGAGCGGATCTTTCTTCTCCATCACGGCGTAAATAAATGAAGCTGCTCACGTCATCGAGTGTAGCGCCCGTTAACTCAGCTTGGCTCATGCACGTAAGCCAAATGATTGTCTGCCAGCAGGATCGGACGCATCTGTGTATCGGAGTGAGCCGTTACGTCATTCGTCGAGTGATGGACCCAGTCAAAATATACAGACGTTTCGCATGGCGCAGATACCAGAGGCCAAGACTCCGCCTGCCCAATTCGAATAGTTTTTATCACCGCCTGGAGCGTTAAGTGGGTATTTGGCCGGGCAGATGATGCATAAAGACTGCGGGTGGTGTTTATAGCACAGATGGTTTCATTAATGGAGGTCGCGTTTTTATTGCATGTCTCGTCGTTAGGGAGTTCGTGTCTTTATCATAGCACTCGTCTTTATCATAATCCACCCCTTCAGTGCACATCATGCGCATAGTCCTAAGGCTACTTTTTTACTTACTTTTATATATTTAAGGTTTCTTTTAGAGGAGATAGACTTGTCATGGGGCAGAAATTACCTATCAATAAGAGATTTCGTCTTTCAGGAACCGCGTCTTCACCAGAGGTCATGTTTTTAGTGCGCCCTGACGAAACATACGTCCGTAACAAATGAGGCCTTAAGCAGCGTTGTCGTTGTCAGGGTCTAGTCTCTCGCCACATGCAATCAGTCAGAATGCAGCATTCATGAGAAGAGAAACACCATGGTCAAATGGAGCAGGCCTTTGTGCGGTCGGGTCCAAGGGTCTTAAGTCGCAAGCGTGTCCTATATACGGAGACAGCACACGTCACTAGCCGAGGGTACGTCCTTTCCGTCGTCACAGTCACCGGACCAGACCCATGTTCCAAGCCCGATAAATGCCCATTCTACCCGGCTGTTGCTGGGTAGAACCACCATCCAGTTAAAAAACACCATCGCGGAGGCGGCCAGCCGGGCGATTAATGGCTGTAACTGAAGGTAAAACACACACGGTCTCTGGAGCACGACTCTGATCACGCCCCGTCCATGGTCAGCCAGCCAAGTCCGGGCGGTGGCCCACGCCCCCCCCCCCCTCCCCCCTCCACCAGCCGTCACCACCGCCGGCGGTCACACGGGTCTCACCCGGCCTGCGTAGCGGCCGCAACTGAGCGCCGCTCGGCCGGGGTGCCATTGATCTTCGCGGCGGCAGGCAGGCGCGCCGCCGCGGCGGCCGGGCGGCGGGTAACCACCCGCGGCCGCCGGCTGCCCGCCAATGCCCCATACCCGCTGCTGCGGCGGCCGGGGCATTGCGTAACACCTGCGAGCCGCCGCCTCCTCCAGCCCATACGGCCGCGGGCGCCAAGTCCTGCTGAGCCTGCCTGCTGCTCCCCCAGTACCGGCCACCGTCACCGTGACCCTGCCCCAGTATCGGCCACCGTCGCCGTGTGCCTGCCCCAGTACCGGCCACCGTCGCCGTGTGCCTGCCCCAGTACCGGCCACCGTCGCCGTGTGCCTGCCCCAGTACCGGCCACCGTCGCCGTGTGCCTGCCCCGGTACCGGCCACCGTCACCGTGTGCCTGCCCCAGTACCGGCCATCGTCACCATGTGCCTGCCCCAGTACCGGCCACCGTCACCGTGTGCCAGCCCCAGTACCGGCCACCGTCACCGTGTGCCTGCCCCAGTACCGGCCATCGTCACCGTGACCCTGCCCCAGTACCGGCCATCGTCACCGTGTGCCTGCCCCAGTACCGACCACCGTCACCGTGACCCTGCCCCAGTACCGGCCACCGTCACCCTGAGCACGCCCCAGTACCGGCGACCGTCGCCATGTGCTCGCCCCAGTACCGGCCACTGTCACCGTGTGCCTGCCCCAGTACCGGCCACCGTCGCCGTGTGCCTGCCCCAGTACCGGCCACCGTCGCCGTGTGCCTGCCCCGGTACCGGCCACCGTCACCGTGTGCCCGCCCCAGTACCGTCCACCGTCACCGTGTGCCTGCCCCAGTACCGGCCACCGTCACCGTGTGCCAGCCCCAGTACCGGCCACCGTCACCCTGAGCACGCCCCAGTACCGGCCAGCGTCACCCTGAGCACGCCCCAGTACCGGCCACCGTCACCCTGAGCACGCCCAGTACCGGCCACCAGTCACCCTGAGCACGCAGTACGGCAGGTCACCTGAGCACCGCCCCAGTTACCGGCCAGCGTCACCCTGAGCACGCCCCAGTACCGGCCAGCGTCACCCCTGAGCAGACCGCCCCTGTAACCGGCCACCGTCACCCTGAGCACGCCCCTAGTACCGGCCACAGTCGTCACCTGAGCACGCCCCAGTAACCGGCAGCGTCACCCCTGAGCACGCCCCAGTTACCGGCCAGCGTCACCCTGAGCACGCCCCAGTACCGGCCAGCGTCACCCTGAGCACGCCCCAGTACCGGCCAGCGTCACCCTGAGCACGCCCCAGTACCGGCCAGCGTCACCCTGAGCACGCCCCAGTACCGGCCAGCGTCACCCTGAGCACCGCCCCAGTACCGGCCAGCGTCACCCTGAGCACGCCCCCAGTACCGGCCAACGTCACCCTGAGCACGCCCCAGTACCGGCCACCGTCACCCTGAGCACCGCCCCAGTACCGGCAGCCGTCACCCTGAGCACGCCCTCAGTACCGGTCCCAGCGTCACCCTGAGCACGCCACCAGTAACGGCCAGTCGTCACCCTGAGCACGCCCCAGTACCGGCCACCGTCACCCTGAGCACGCCCCAGTACCGGCCAGCGTCACCCTGAGCACGCCCCAGTACCGGCCAGCGTCACCCTGAGCACGCCCCAGTACCGGCCAGCGTCACCCTGAGCACGCCCCAGTACCGGCCACCGTCACCCTGAGCACGCCCCAGTACCGGCCACCGTCACCCTGAGCACGCCCCAGTACCGGCCAGCGTCACCCTGAGCACGCCAAATTAACATTTTAGATAGCTTCTGATCAGCTATGCTACGTTAATTTCCTAACAGACATGGCCACACATTTACCAAAAAGAGACAAAAATGTACCCGAACGTGATGATTATTTTTTTCTTTCAAAAATGAGCCCGCGCATCATCGATTTAACTACAACGAAGATTCGATGTCAACATTTGGTCTTCTGTTGTTTCAGTTTTTGTTCTCGATTTCCACACATGCGTTTCCCCTCACTGGTTTCGGCTTATACGGCCATTGCTTATCCCATTACACTAGCGCCGTAAGGAAGACCAGGTTTCTACACCGTTTCCTTCCCCGTCATTCCTTCTTCTGGTGGTATTATTAATGCACCAGGGAAGCAAGCCCAAGGTACATGCCTACCAGGTGTTCTTATAAATAAATCATAGAATCAATTATGTTCGTTTGGTAAGCGATTAGAAGAACAGAACTCCTGAAGCTATCCCCCAAGTGTAGGTTGGGCAACGTGGGTTGGTTTTTACCGCACGTGAAAAACATTACCCTGCGAGTAAACAGTCAGAATCAGCGTGTTGCAGCCAGCCTGACCGGCGTCGGGCGGCCGCCTGACGTCCCACGCGGCCTGCTCAGGGTGGGTACATCGGTTTTCCGAGTGACTGACACGATGCTAGGCGGGCCGCACGAGGTCATGCTCTCCATGAAGCGTTTCGGGGCATGTGGACCTGACAGTATTTGCATTCATGTCTTGCCCCTCTGTTTGAGCGCTATCGGCTCTATCCATCTCCGTATCATCAAGACCTGCCAGACCACCCGCGATTCTCCCGATTCCCGTAAGCACTCCCTTATTCATCCCATTATCATATTCGGCGATCCAACCATGGTCTCCATCTACCGTCCTATTTCCGACATCCCTATCATGGTCAAAACTGTTGAGCGTGTGGTGCAGCGCCAGGTGTTCACCTGCATGTACGACAACCACCTACTGTCCTCATTCCAACATGCTTTCCGTCCCCGCCATTCCACGGAGACTGCTATGCTCACCACGACTAACGGCATCTTTTCCAGCATGGATCGTGGCCGCCATTCACTTCTATGGCTATTGGATCTCAGGAAACGTTTTTACGTCATTCCTCATTCTCGACGACTTTTCAAGCTCCAGCTCTGAAACATCGACCCGGTATGGTTCTCCTTCTTTTATGCCATTCTCAATCAGTCTCCATTTCTTCTCCTTCTGTTGACAGGGTGGAACTTAAGCCATTTCCCAATACATTGGGAGTTTTCCAAGGACCAGTCCTTATTTATTATATCAGACTAGTCCTCTTGTATTCACAATTTTTGCCAGCGACCTCAGTCTACGCGCACCGGACGCTCATGTGCTCCAGCGCGCCGACGACACCCAAATCCTGATATCCGATGCCAAACGCAACCTTCCTCCTCTCATCAAACACATGGAAACTATCCTACCGTCCTAGCATAATGGTTTCATGCCCGCGGCCCCAAGCTCAGCATATCCCAAACCGAACTCATTCTCCTCGCACCTGACGAGAACACCCGCGGACTTTCGCCTGTCAGCGTACAGGTTGGTGGAAAGACGGTGCGAGAGAGCCAAACCGTAAACAACCCCGAGAGTGCTCTTTGACCGCCACCTGAGCTGAGACGGATACCTCAGTGATGTAGTCAAAAAGTCCAACCGCCCCCTGATCGGTCTCTGCCACCTGAGACATATTCTCCCTCAAGGAGTGCCACTGACCATCATGAAAGGTCTACTTATCGTACGCGTGGCATACTGCATTTCATTTTATGACCAGCGGTCAGCTGTTAACGACACAAGACTGCCAAAAGTAGGTAACTTCGCAACCAGACTAGTTACTGCATCCGAAAATAAGACCACGTGTCTCGCGCGCGGGATGAGCTGCACCACGCCACGCTTCGCCAAATGTGTGACATGCAAACTGTTACCACTGCGTGCAAAGCCCTTAAGCGGGGTGGACCCGCGGACCTTGCTCGTGGAACAGTTTTACTTGTGTTGGCCGCCCCGTCCCCGGAGGCGCGGCGCGTCCTGACCGCTCGGCGGTCGGAGGTCGCGGTGCCCGGGGCGCTGTGACCCGGGCGATGATTGGTTCGCGATCGTGTCGACCGTCTGACCGGCGACCTGTGGGCTGGTCACCGGCACCCCGGCGACTTAACGACAGACGTACGTCTGATGCGGACGTGGAAGTGTCTGTGCAGATGATAATACAGGCCACTAAGTTCGTTACATTTATCGAGCTTACGCCTGTTTATTTTAAACATACTCCGACGCGCGGACCTGCGACCATTCTACCTGTATTGATTAAAACCTGCACCGCCGGTGGTGCGCACGGCGGCGGGACGGCGGTCCCTCGCATATTGAGCGGCCTGTCTCCTTAGCCAGTTGGCGGCGGATGTGAGACGACTCTCCTGCCGTCTTATCCAGTCAGATGAGTTTAAGCACGCTGCCGAGTCATTCCATGTGCACAAGGGTTGTCTGTCGTCTGCATGGGTTTGTGTGTCTTTCCGTGGTCCATTTCCTTTGTTTTTGACTTACTGTCTCATCTCTTTGACAAATGTCACGCACGTGCCACGTTTTCATGTGAATTGTCGGCTGATGTCAAATAAATAAAAATAAATTGCAGCCGTACTTACCCATAACCCAAGTTCTAATACAGAAATGTGAGGATAAAACATTCCACTGAAATATGGACGCCTGATAGCGGCGACGGCGACGTTAGACATCCATAGTGATGCAACATCTCATCGACACGACGGCGACCACACGTGCTAAAACACGGCCCTTCTCAGAAAGTTGTTTTTCATCTTTCTTTTTTTATGTTCTGAGAGGTCTTCCCTGACAGCAGCCCCAGCGACTGACGGCGGAGCAACGACGGCAGACATTTGCAGTCGCCGCACTTGCCTGATTATAGTACCGTATTAACCTGTAAACATCAAACTTCAAAGGGAGTGTTCCACATTTGTGTATGGGGTTTGGACCTGAAATAGACGTTTGAAAATCATTTGCTGTAGTTTACAGCCCTGCCCTTCTTAAGACCTAACTCCTCCCCCCCCCCCCCACCCTATTTTGAGCTAGACGCCCGCGAAAATGCGCGGATTATTTTGTGCAGCTGCTTCAAGGTCATTCAGGCATGCATGACGGTATAGAAAAGTCATTTAAATCATAGCACCCCATTTGCTCTCAAAACCGACAAGAATATAATGCCCAGTTCTTCATACCGGGCGTTCGTGAGCATCACTTCCTGCCATCACAGCCTTCAACTGGTTTTTAACCATTGTTGTGCGGGCTTCGAAGTTTGCAATCACCAATTACGGTTCGTGCTGCATGATGCAAAAATTGTACATCCCTAGTTATTACGGAAATAAGACTTGTGATCGAAGAGGTCAATAAAAACGTCATAGCCCAACACGCGAATGCTAGTAAACGACTTACACTGGCGGATAAATATAAAAGAACACCACGAGAAATGGCCAAAACACGAGCACGCAACCATATTTGGTTCAGCGCCGCCACCGCCACACTCCCAGCACCGCCACGGCCAGATCTCCAGCACCGCCACGACCACACCTCCAGCACCGCCACAGCCACAACTCCAGCAACGCCACAGCTACCTCTAGCTCGATGAAGCACTGCAAGTCAGTGTTGGTTGCAATTTCGCACGGCAAACGTTTCATGACGCAATTAAACTATTACACATTGAGGAGCATATACTCTAAATAGAGAAATTGTGTTGTTTAGAGCAGACTTTTCCACATACAAGTATACCAATAGTTATAAGCGAGGTAATTTCATCTGATCTGATGCCTGCTGCAAAATCTTCAAATGTGGAACATTCCCTTTCCACGCAATATGAACCCAGAAAACAGGACGGATTGCTGATAGCTCCGGCGAACCTGTAATACCTCGCCGGCCTATTACAGGCCACCACACGGTGCGGTGTAGTAAATCATTGAGCATCCAAATTTTCGATTCCCACAAACAAAACTCCGTTTGCGTCCGTTTGCAAATGGTTTTGCATGAACGTCTATGACGCTACTTATAGGTTAAGATACGAATGCCAAGTCAAGAATGTCATGTAACCGTCTTATTTAGGAAAGTCAAATGGGCTATTATTCGCATTTTTTCGTCACAGTAATGGATGCAAATAGTTCCACGCAAGTAAAAACGTCATATTACAAGTGTTGCGCGCAAATAGGAGGCGTTTTGAATCGCACTTGCTTCAGGTATGTTTGCACGAAATCTTTCACTGCCTTATTACAGCCATTTCTGGTTTGGAAACAAATACAACCTTCCCTCTGGCCCTGTGAACCGCCGCTAGTCAGATGATAAAATCTTGCTTGAAACCTCACCAACTAAATTTCTCCCATATATTATGAGACGCTGAGTGGATGGGGCAGAGGGTCCTCACATGACTAAAAATGTCATTTTCTGGACAAAACAAATCTAAACAAATCAATTTTTTAGTCAAATTTAGTCAAATCAATTATCAAAAAAATCACTTTGAGTCAAAACACCCCTTAAAAGCCTGCGCTGGATGAACAGGCTTCTGCGCAACAAAGGTCCTCCCCTCAAATGGTCACAAGTGCGGAACGCCGGCCGACCACGAGGCCGGACGGGCCGACCGCATCCGTCTCTGCCGCGCCGTTATCGTCTCCACGCGCCGGTGATCGCCGCCACTTTCCCGCAATAGCCTTCCCAATCAGGCGCCGCTGACGCCATGGTCGCAGCCTGGGCCGGACATTACGTGCGCGGTAATCAGTGACCTCCAGCGCTGGGAGGCAATCGGCGGCTGTTGATCAGCTCACGTTGCCCACAGACTGGTCCTGGGCGCGGCGGCGTCCCTCCCGCCATCTATCGGTGGGAATGTACACTAACGGTTCCAAGCTCTGGGGCTACGGACGTGATTTGCGGACGCCGTGTAGCGAAAGTGCATTAAGTTGTTGACCTTTTCTGCGGTAAGTGAGCATTTGAAACACCGCAAAAGCTGCATTCATTGTATCAGCCGACGGAATCAGATGTGGATGCACTCCCGTGAGCGGCGAGCGCTCAGGATAGGCTAAACGCCCTGAGGTCCGACTGCAGAGAGTTGGGGCCGGAAGCTACCTGCGCTGCTGGCTCAACCTATTTCCGTTGCAAGGTATAGTATCTACGCTGCCGGCATGCTGGCAGACCGTTCAGTCAGTGGCGGGTGCATTTTCCGAAATGCGCCGTCTCGTGATTGAGGGTGGAACACGCCACGAAATAGACAGCCACGGAGTATATCAGCGCGCAATCCGTTGCATGACAGAGCCATGCGCATGGGCAGGGTCGCATCTTAACATATGCAGGTACTGAGTTATTCTCTTCAGCTGACTGTTCTTTGCTGGTTAACGGCCTCTGAAACTGTATAGAAAATCTGCGCGAGTGTATTTGTTAAACGACTTAATAAGGGGCAAGGCCGAACATTAGTAGCATGATAATAAGTACCATGAGAGGATCCCCACAAGGGAACACTTATCTCGACATCCAGTGTTTTACAAGGGTTGGGGGGGGGGAGGGGTTGGGGTTGGCAGGATGTGCCAATCTTCATTTGATCAGTCAAGTTAAGGCAACATGGTTCGACCAATAATATAGACAGATCACTCCATCAGCACACATTCACCTTCCCCATCCAGGCTCCTCATTTTATCCTGACTGCCGACTTATCCTCGCTGTACCAGCGCTATGCTGCTATCGTCAGCCACGAGCGGTCCACAGGCTGCTATGCTCGGCCACCCCACACGAGGGCACGTGGATCCCAGTATACATCATACGGCCCGGTCGCGTGTGGATCGGCCTCAGCCTCTAGGATACACCAGAATAACCTGTGTTATTTTACAGTGTTATTTCATTGCCACCATGTAATCCTTTATCCTCCACTCCGTGGCAATGAGAGCGTCTTTTTACGCCGACAGAGCTCAAACCTGACAACACCAAGCCGACAGAGTTCAAACCTGACAACACCAAGACGACGGAGCTCAAACCTGGCAACACCAAGCCAAACCAGTCCGGAGACCGGCACTTTCCCGATGGACTGTGATGCTTCTATATGACAGCTGAAGCCCCAGCCGACTGCGTGAAGCAGCCCGTAACCTGCGAGTCACTGCTTGTTCTGGTTCATATCCATGTTATGTGGATATGTTCTGGTTCATATCCACGTTAACATGACGCGATAAGGCCGTCAAAATAATTACTGCTGTTCACAGACGCATGCCGCTCATGCGGTTCTCGTGCTCACGGTTTATTACACTACGCCGATTATAAGCTGACTATAAAATGCGAACAATACGGAAATAAACGGGAAACATTTGCGGCAATATATTATAACACATCTTTCGGCCACTATATAGAAATTCACCACACTAAGCAAACCTTGCTTCCCCGGACTCAGCCTGGCACAATTATGAGTGGGGACCTTCCCGTGCCCCTCCGGATAACACGCGCCCGGATGGCCGTCTGGATACCCTCCGCTCGGGTGAGGGACGGGGGGGGGGGGGACGATTTGACCCTCCCTGAGATCTCGGGAACTAAGAAAGCTAGAAGCACCAAATTTACAGGGTGTGTTGACCTGTACGTGAACTCACTTATGTCACAGTTTCAGGTTCCTAGCTCATGAACTTCGGGTCAAAAAATGTCAAACAAGGTCAAGTTCCAGGTTGGTTTCCAAAGTGTCCCCAGAACCTAGATAACCGATTCTAAGCGAAAGGTCACATGCTCATTTAAGGTCAGTGACCTTGTTAGACCTTTTGAAGGTCAAGGTGACCAAAATCATACAAGATTGCTTTGAGTTTTGCTTTTGACTAAGCGACAAAGATTATGCTAGGCAGTGTGTCCCTAAAACAAAATGTTGACCTGGGTCGTTTCAGGTCAATGATCTATTCTGACCTCTAAAAACTCCATGGATGATGTATACTGCGGTTCCTGCTATCAATAAATTCGAAATGAGCACCAGAAACTATCTCATACAGCAAGCCCTAGAGTAATACAACAGGTTGGTTTTGACCTTGATGTGACCTTCATACCTGACCTTAGGTCAACTCAATTTGCTCATTCAACTGTTGTGTTGCCTAAAAACCCTTCGGGGGTTCAATTTGACCCCACCCGGGCGCGTGTTGACGCCCACACATATTAGTGAAACATAACCTTCCGAATAAAACCACACCAAATACACGGATAAAACCATTCATAGTTAAAGTATGTGCGTTGCTTTGCATCCATTGTTACGCTTTCAGCTGGTGCATCGAACATCAGTTTCATCGCGTTCATTTTATATAGACCTGTCATGAATATGGACATTCTGTTTGAATGCAGTACAGCGGAATACCGGAAGCAAATTGTCTCGAGTTTGTCGAAGTTAGTCACTAGCCTCCGTGGGGACATATATTTTGCAGTTCAACGCTTCTAGCTCTGGAGCCCACATGCACCTCGCAGATATTATAGTACTATCTTGAATTTGTGTACCAATGGTCAAATAACCTTCTATTGCTTTTTACACTATTCCACCATGTTGTACTTCTGCAATTTTCGTACATATGCGACCAATTAAAATATTTTTATACTTCTCGCAAAATACACGGCATAATCCCGCAATGTCCACAGAATAATGACCCATTTTATTCCTTAGGACTGTCAGCACGGCGGCAAAAGGCATTCTTTCTACAGCTTACAGGCGTTTTCCGGCATTATTATATCAAAGGACATGTGTTTATTGCACAGCGACGACACTTTGCACTTGTGTTACGAATGCCAGGAAAATGCGTTTTATTAAGTATGCCAAAAGACTTGGATCATTATGGGGCAAGCTTTTCATTTTGACCTTGGTCAAAATGTTCGAAGGTGCAGTAAGCGCCACGAGCTTTATGTGATATATTAAAGAGAATCCCTTCTCGGCTACCAAAATGAACTACCGTGACCTTGCGGTATATATATAATATATATATATATATATATATATATATATATATATGGGTATATATGTATATACACACACATATATATTTACGTATATATATTAATAATATATATATATATATATATATATATATATATAATATATATATCTCCTCTCTCTCTCTCTCTCTCTCTCTCTATATATATATATATATATATATCTATATATATATATATCTATATATCTATATATAATCTATATATAATACACACACATATACGTTTAAGTTGCTGATTGCGATGCATTTTAGATAATATTTTTTGGTCACTGACCTTACCCACAGCGTCGAAATGTACAAATATCAAACGGACACCAGATGCCAGCCAATGTTGACAGTGCGTAGACAGCATCTTTCGGAACACAAGTGATAGAACGACACACATTACCCACACATAAACCCCCCCGAAATGAAAAAAAAATCGCATATCAAATACGGTAGCTTGCATAGAGGAAACCTACCTAATTCTACAAGGAAAAATCTCTATTAATTCAGACATTCAGTTTGCGTATGTAGACTGACTCACTCCACCCTGCACTTGGGAGGATTTTTTTCTTTATGATGACGACCTCTCATAGTTCCGATGTGCGGAAAGAAAATGGCTGCTTATGGGGGTCTCAAGAGGTTGGTTTTTTCCGCGTCTAAGACATTCTTTTTAAGGTCGTAGCCTAATGGGCCTTCCTGATTCGTCAACATGCGAAAAAAATCACCTCTCCTCTGAAATATCAAACGGAGTATGCAAAATACTACACCAGAAGTCAGCCATCTACCTGTCATATCTGACATGCATACATTACACATTCGCGTGCCAGATGAAAACGCAGGCTATTGAGAGGCCGGCCAAACTAGATCGCCTTTTCAAAGTATTGCGGTTTTGCCATGCTATAACATTACGAGTATACTTCTTGACACCTTCTTGGTTTTATCTTCCCACACTATGCTTCATCACATAGGGCAGGGTACAGAAGCCGTCAAAGTTTTACACATTTTATTTCTGTTTTTGCCCCGCTGAACACGCTGGTGAAGTCGGTGATGCTGATCTGGTTGGTGCTGATCTCACTGATCAGCACCAATTATTTTCTCATCATCAATGATCATCAATGATCAATGCTCAGCTGATTTTCTCGCTGACGCTTATGTTCTAGCCAATGTTTACGTTCACATCGTTGTGTGTTCCTTGATGTCTCGATGCTAAAACTTATACAGTTGTTGCATTGCCATATCGAACGATTGCATACATTTACTTTACATGCTCAGCGTCGCGCGTTGTCGGCTGTATGCCCTCACCCACTGCGTTGGGAACAAATACATATTCATGTAGACATAGTTCTAACGGTTGCCGAATGGATGGACAAGTTTTGTCGAGATACAAACTGCTAGCAGTAACGATACAGTCAACAGAGGGAAGAACATTGCTGGGAAGCATCTGAGATCGCAGACTTATTGGATAATTTTCTCTCCGGCGGAAACTCCGCTCCTAGTCCATCGGTAGGCAGCCCACCGTTTTCCGACTCACTCCGCTTTTAATCCATCGGGAGACAGCCACCGTTTCGCGACTCACACCGCTTTTAATCCATTGTGAAACAGCCCACCGTTTCCCGACTCATTGCGCTTTTAATCCATCGGGAGACAGCCCACCGTTTCCCGTCTCACTCCGCTTTTACTCCATAGGGAGACAGCCCACCGTTTCCCGACTCACTCCGTCTTTAATCCATCGGGCAACAGCCCACCGTTTCCCGACTCATAACGCTTTTAAGACATCGGGAGGCAGCCCACCGTTTCCCGACTCACTCCGTTTTTAATCCATCGGGAGACAGCCCACCGTTTCCCGACTCACTCCGCTTTTAATCCATCGGGAAACAGCCCACCGTTTTCCGACCCATAACGCTTTTAATACATCGGGAGACAGCCCACCGTTTCCCGACTCACTCCGCTTTTAATCCATCGGGAGACAGCCCACCGTTTGCCGACTCACTCCGCTTTTAATCCATCGGGAGACAGCCCACCGTTTCCCGACTCACTCCGCTTTTAATCCATCGGGAGACAGCCCATGGTTTCCCGACTCATTGCGCTGGAACTTCTTAGCAATGCTCGCCAATTCCGGCCGGATATATGCTATATCTGGCCGAAGGCTTTCTCACGCCGCCGGACACGCTCTTTTCGATGCGGTGGCGGTGCTGAACGGTGCGATTTGCATATCTATTCGCCTCCCCATGCGACGGCAGCCGTGTTCGACGGGACAATTTGCATGGAATTTGCATACTATTTGATTAAGTTACGGACATTGATGCTGGCGCAATGCGGATGTGGAATTGGAATTCGCAAGCCATGGTGGTTCCGAGACAGATGACCGGAGGAAAAGGATTGAGTCCAGGGAACAAAGGCTGAAATTCTGGCGCTGTTTCAGGCGTGCCATGATCGTTTCAAAAATCCAAGACAGCTAGTGTTCCGATAAGAAGCGGGCGATGAGCCCTTCAAATTCACCGCGATCTGCAAACACGACCGAATTTCCTGACGCCAGCTGGATGAAAGAATAGAGGCAGGGAAGTGCTCGCTTTTTATGTGGCAGCAATACTTCTCAGGGCTGCTTTACCAGGGTCTTATTTTCAACTGAGCTACGGCGACCATGTGAAACATGCAAGCAAATGGAGTGTCCACAGCATTCAGGGTAAACTGGTATTATATACGCTCCCTGATTTTCGTGAGGAACACTGAAAATAGCAGAGCATTACTCTTCCTTACGATATTGCATTATACGTAGTCACGGTATTGCTCATTACATTATCAGATATTACGAGTTTGTAACTCTCTCTTACGATGCAATATTTCTTCCAGTTCACTACTCTTTCTTCCCTTCTTCCTTACGATTATTAAAGCAAATCCATGGGCGTTTCTTCCGCACTGATATACAGCAAGGTGTCCGGGACAGAAGACAAATCGGGGTGACGAACAATCGTGCCGCGGCTGGCTCCACCGTGACTGGAGGAGCTCGATGCCTTAGAAGCCCCAAGACCCCAACATGATCCACCTCAGTGTCGTATGCGTGCTCGTCACGTGCCCGATAGGGTTCCATTACAGACTTGCTTCGGCTCCGATATGCCATTGCTTTGAAGTGCCTTAGTTTGTATTCCGTTCCTACGTGATGTGGAAATTTACCAGAGCAGCTGTGAGTCGATAAGGAGGATCTTTGGTCTCGAATTCCCAGTTGCGAATCACTCCGCCGAGCCGCAGGTGAGCAAGCATGCATGCTGAGTTCTTTGCTGAGATTAACCAAGCTGAAACACACCGGGAGGTACCAGTCGAGCAAAGATACCAATGACTTGGGGAAATGTTTTGAGGATGTTCACAATGCCTCTCAATGTGTGCTTGATATATTTGCGAAGCCGACACCACCCGGTATATTGCAACTGGTATGTACCTCATGGCATATCAGTGCAATGACTTCCTCTATCAAATGTGCAAACCGTGTTTGTTTGCACTATTTACCTTGTGCATTCAACAAATTGTCGAGTCGGTCCACCCCACGACAAGTCCGCAGCCCACAACTCCTAACATTTTGCAACTGAGACATTTTTCTGACGGGTTATTCTACGCATCAATGCCAACTATGGCATTTCGCGCATGTGTATACGCTTTTTTCAAGCCGTGGCCTCGTGAGTTTTTTGTCGCCTTTAACGTAATTCTGTCGCTCAACAAATGTTTATTTCAAAAGTCAATTGTAACTAGGGTTCAAGTATCCTATCATGAGTCACGTATCACGTATCCTATCCACGCGTTTTGTTCACTTACGAACGACATATCTAAGACTGGTGACTTCTTTGAACACTAGGCTACCTAGCCCACGACTGTCATGACCAGCTAGTGAAGTTATCATCCAACAAAATTCTCTGATAAAATTTGGAGATCTTGCGTTACTGAGAGCAAGCATGGTGGAGGTTCAGACCCCTCCACTCCAGGGCTCGCCATCTGACAAACTCTCCAGGGATGGGCTCGTCAAAAATACTACTTACGTGCAGGAAAAGGTCAGTATTTTTTAAATTCACTTTACGGAACACATTTATCTTCATGCCAAAGTCAAACTCACAACTTTTTTCATTTCACCGAAAACCTAAAGGCGTTTCTAGCATCGAATTACCAGCCCTCTGGTTTGTCAAATTTCACTTTCTGGGAAGGACAAGATGGACTCATTGATGCTATGCATATGTAATGGAAAATTGTTCCGCTGTCAGGAGGTTCAAGCTATCGATAATTACGGTCCCGAAGTTCAGACGCACACGTTCAGCCAGGCACGACTGACAGGAAATTTAGAAGAGGACGATTCCATTTGCACCTGAAAGGAACCTATTAGCTCATGACTTCCACATCGATGTAGCTGAATGGCGCAACATAAGAACATCAAACGGCAGTACACTGCAGTGATATCGTACCACGTAGAGTTAAATGCAGTGATGTAATGATCTGCACGTCACGAGATGCACTTGTACCACTCAGAATCCCACTTGTACCACTCAGAATCCCAGTTTCAGCCTATGTTGATCCGACACCATGATGACGTCAGCGAAGCGATCTGTATCTGTGTGAGGTCTTTACCTCGGTGCTGCTGGGGAACTACACGCAAAGTTACATTTGGGCCACAGCCGAGACGGCGGCCAGACGACCTTCATGCTAAAATCATCCAGGCAGAGATACCTCAACTTAAACGAGCTTACTTTTATAGGTTCCGAATGGCTTTGATGAGTACGGTACAAGATACGATCAAATATATTGTTGCATAGCTTTTGCTCATGAGACATCAGGTGGAAAGAAAGGACACATATGTGAAGTGATTGTATATTCGGCTCGTGTCTTCCTCAGAACCTGAATTAGTCTCTAAACTGAAGTGGGCTTGATTATCCGCGAAAGCCTGTTCTGTTGGCTTAAATATTTGTCTTCACGTTTCCCTTCGCAACATAACCCTTTTAACCCTTTTAACCCCATAACCCTTTTTCATGTTGATCCTTGCTTCATCATCCCGGCGGGTGATACATCCGGCACATTTATTCCCATTCCAGCCAAGTTTTTGCGACGAAACCTAGAAACCCTTTTACCTAGCTGGCTATTCTAAAAAATGTGTGAAATGCGGAACAAATCTGATTTATCACCAGCTGTCAATACTCACCACGACAAAGAGCTGGAAATGAGGTTACTTGCCAAAAAGCTGACGAGCAATGCTCAGAAAACTGGCAGTCGGAGCTCAACAAACGCAACATTTTATCTGGATTTGATGGCCGCTTTCCTTGTGTCACCTCGCACAAAAGAGAAGGAAGGGAAGGAATAGTTTAAATATTTCACCTTCCCTACATCAGTGTCATTCACCACCCAGGCCTGCTAAGCCAGATGTCGTCGTAAGGTCTCACTTTCTAACTCAAATGACGACTTCCCTGGCCCCACTCCTGAAGTTATTCTTGGCCCCATCGTCCGAAATACCAAACCTCAAGTAGCTCGAAAGCACGATACCAACCACAAATATATCCGATGACAAAACTGCTTCAAACTGCGTCCCATGGCCGTCGCACCGCCATCTACTGGCCAAAAATAGCCTGGCGAAAAAGCTGTGCCGCGTAACCAGCCGTTGACCGGCGACGCAGCCGGCGAGTGCGCCAATTACGGAGCGGCGGCGTCGGCGGCATGGCTGCCGTGACGGGCTCCGCTCCGTGTCGGCGGGAGGGCGGCCCCAATCTGCACTAGTCACGGACAGGTCGGCCTGATCGTCCGATGCTCCCCGTCAATCGATGGCCAGAAGGCCGCGGGGCCGGGGCCAGCGCGGCACCGGCGGCCGCCGCTCATCACCCGCTCGCCCGTGGCGGCGAGCGGCGCCGGCCGCTTCCGGAGGTGGAGGAGCGAGGGCGATGTGAAGCAGCTCCGACGTCGTGAGAGTACTCGCTGGCTGGCTGATGCTCTCACGAGCCTGCTCCGATTGAGCATGCCATGCTATCATGAACTGCCACGACGCTAGCGTCCATGCACGTCGAGTGGATACGGTCCTCGACCACGGAAGGCCTGCCCGGCGATGCGTTGTCAATGAGCCTCCGTGAGCATCCCGAAGCTATTATGCAAGGGACGTGTGCCTCGGCCCTCTTGTTGCACCGCGAAAAATGCTATTTCATGAAACAAGTAATACTGCGGACATGCAAACCATTCGTTGTTTTCGTCCTAAAAAACCAAAGAATTGAACAGTTGCTTAACCTTCACTTTTCGTATGACTAAAAATGTATTTGCTAAGTGTTTTGGCCATCTTTTTCCAGCCTAGCAGAAGCTAATGTCCATGCATCTCGTCCCTTTTGCTGTCTAATACATATGCCAGCACCATGGGCTTGATCCCCCTTTTACGGTGATTGGGGATAACTGTAATACCTACTACGTAACAATGAGCTGATTTCAAGTCCTTATTGGATCTGCAATCTTTTCAGTTGTCCGTGCATCATGAGAAGATACTTGAGAGAATCAAGCTTGAACTCAGAACACCTATGGACTTTACAGTTCTCTTTTCATATTTAAGAGATACATACGATGAACAACGCATCTGAAGCAAAGCGTCCTGTTATTAGCATCTATCAGAGCCCCGATATTTTAGTTTGCATCGGATCGTTGGTTATATCAAAGAGGTTGGGACCAGGGCATCCGTGTTTTCCCTGATAAATCGTTCGCATGATTTTAATAACCAACATCTGCGAAATACCTTTATATATTTGATCTGGGTGCTTGGAGAAAGGTCATCACATGCCACGAACATAGCAAAAACATAGCATGCCAAAGACATAGCAAGCGCTGTCCCAAAATCCAGTTGAATCATCTACAGAAGGTAAATGAACACATCTCAAGTCGTGCCAACAAACAGCATTCATCACATCATATTTCGACCTAGTATAAAGCCGTTTAACAAAATCTATGCTGTGGGGGTTCTAGGTTTCACCAAGGAATGCGATGTGGAGCTGTCGCTGCTCCGCCTTGCAATAACTTGATGGAAGTTTTTGCACGACCGCAAAATATCTGCCAAGCAGCTTGGAGCAAACTATTTCAGCTCCATATTTCGCTGCACAGGTCTATATAAATGTGCCCATCGATACCGCACCGCTTAAGAAAATGCAACGTCAAAGGCACTATCATCAATCAGCCAGACTCGGGGGGAATCCATGCCAGGCTGAGCTGTAAGCGGAGTCTCGTATTTCACACGGCACACAAGAGGACCATTACCGCGTCACTGTCAGCCGCCC